>NC_079198.1:8773347-8965847 GCF_029499605.1 Hyla sarda | reverse complement strand
CTACTATAACTACTACTACTACTATAACTACTACTACAACTATTATCACTACTCCTACTGTCAGGGATGGCTTGAGCTGAGGCTTTCAAATGTGATCGACTGTGCTGTTATATATTGCTATTGTTATATATTGCTATTGTTATATATAAGTGTTGACACAAGAATTATACACCAGACAGGATGTTGGTATAAACGCTTTCTTAGGATACTCGCAGCTGCCCCAAAAGAGTTCTCTGTCAGTCAGATATTTTGTCGTTGCCGACGTCATGGCAAGGCCTCCATCGTAGTCACGAGCAGATTGCAAGCTGATGTATATTTTTTCAGTAATGGCATATTAGTATTAATATATTGATCAGTCATTAGAAACATAAGGGTCATCCCTATCACTACTACTATAACTACTACTGATGAATCTGCCTCAGATTCCGCTGATTACAGTAGAAACAACTGATCCCTGTGCTGTGTGATGTCTCTCTAGGTTACGCTCTCTCCTGTACGCAGTGCGTGTCTATTACATCCTCCTCATGTTCGGGCAGCAGTGTGACTTGTCCTTCAGGAGAACAATGCGGATCCGTGTATACAGAGACCATGGCTGGTAAGTCATGTGATTGAGTAGAATCATTTGTAATGTTTTGCATTGTGTCCAGTGTTCTGTATATAAAGCTTCATCAATACAAGTTCTGTAACTTTCTAATAGACTTAGTGGCTCAATTTCTCACCATTTTATATCTCAGCTTGTTTCACGTAAATATGCACCTTCCTTGTTACATCCAGGGGATTAAAAACAATAGCAGGGGTCCTCGAACTTTTTAAACAAGGGGCCAGTTCACTGTCCCTCAGACCGTTGGAGGGCCAAAAAAAAAGCTATGAACAAATTCCTATGCACACTGCATATATCTTATTTTAAAGTGAAGAAACAAAACGGGAACACATACAATATTTAAAATGAAGAACGAGTAAAGTTCAATCAACAAACTTACCATTATATTTCGGCCCCCCCTCCTGTGCCATTATATTTCAGCCCCCTGTGCCATTATATTTCAGCCCCCCTGCCGTGCCATTATATTTCAGCCCCCCCTGTGCCATTATATTTCAGCCACCCTCCCCCTGTGCCATTATATTTTGGCCCCCCTCCCCTCCTGTGCCATTATATTTCAGCCCCCCCCCTGTGCCATTATATTTCAGCCCCCCTCCCCCTGTGCCATTATATTTCAGCCCCCCCTGTGCCATTATATTTCAGCCCCCCTCCCCCTGTGCCATTATATTTCAGCCCCCCTCCCCTCCTGTGCCATTATATTTCATCCCCCCTCCCCCTGTGCCATTATATTTCAGCCCCCCTGTGCCATTATATTTCAGCGCCCCTCTGCCATTATATTTCAGCCCCCCTCCCCCTGTGCCATTATATTTCAGCCCCCTCCCCCCTGTGCCACATCATTTACTCATTCACCAAACCCCCCTCCCTCTCTGATCCCCTGTTATTACCTGTCCTCCGTCCCATGTACGCTCCGGCAGGCTCAGTTGTTCGGCGGTTGTTTATGTTGCTGGACCGCATCCTCGGTGGAAGTGATTACATGTTTTTAAATTCAACTCATTCACTTTTTCTCCCTGCACTGTGGGTGTTTACTCAATATAAGACATAACAATGCAACTGCTGGGTTCTGTGATACATATTAGTTTAGTTACATTTTGTTTGTCTACAACTGAATTAGATCCCATTTTATTAGTATTCAGTGCAGAAACCCATACAATCACAAATTGTTCACTTATTTTATCTTTTAACTGCACATAGTTGTATGTATGTGGTAATGGATCAGCATGACTGTCACGATGCCGGCTGGCAGGTAGTGGATCCTCTGTGCCAGAGAGGGATTGGCGTGGACCGTGCTAGTGGACCGGTTCTAAGCCACTACTGGTTTTCACCAGAGCCCGCCGCAAAGCGGGTTGGTCTTGCTGCGGCGGTAGTGACCAGGTCGTATCCACTAGCAACGGCTCACCTCTCTGGCTGCTGAAGATAGGCGCGGTACAAGGGAGTAGGCAGAAGCAAGGTCGGACGTAGCAGAAGGTCGGGGCAGGCAGCAAGGATCGTAGTCAGGGGCAACGGCAGAAGGTCTGGAAACACAGGCAAGGAACACACAAGGAACGCTTTCACTGGCACTAAGGCAACAAGATCCGGCAAGGGAGTGCAAGGGAAGTGAGGTAATATAGGGAAGTGCACAGGTGATTACCCTAATTGGAACCACTGCGCCAATCAGCGGCGCAGTGGCCCTTTAAATCGCAGAGACCCGGCGCGCGCGCGCCCTAGGGAGCGGGGCCGCGCGCGCCGGGACAGAACAGACGGGGAGCGAGTCAGGTAGGGGAGCCGGGGTGCGCATCGCGAGCGGGCGCTACCCGCATCGCGAATCGCATCCCGGCTGGCAGCGGGATCGCAGCGCCCCGGGTCAGAGGACGTGACCGGAGCGCTGCAGCGGAGAGAGTGAAGTGAGCGCTCCGGGGAGGAGCGGGGACCC
Organism: Hyla sarda; assembly: GCF_029499605.1. Taxonomy (NCBI): domain Eukaryota; kingdom Metazoa; phylum Chordata; class Amphibia; order Anura; family Hylidae; genus Hyla; species Hyla sarda. Next base: position 8,963,340 of record NC_079198.1, on the reverse strand, counting down.
GGAGCGCTCGGCGTAACAGTACCCCCCCCCTTGGGTCTCCCCCTCTTCTTGGAGCCTGAGAACCTGAGGAGCAGACTTTTGTCAAGGATGTTGTCCTCAGGTTCCCAGGATCTCTCTTCAGGACCACAACCCTCCCAGTCTACTAAAAAAAATTTTTTCCCTCTGACCTTTTTGGCAGCCAAAATTTCCTTGACCGAGAAGACGTCCGAGGAGCCGGAAACAGGAGTGGGAGGAACAGATTTGGGAGAAAAACGGTTGAGGATGAGTGGTTTGAGAAGAGAGACGTGAAAGGCATTAGGGATACGAAGAGAAGGAGGAAGAAGAAGTTTATAAGAGACAGGATTAATTTGACACAAAATTTTGAAAGGACCAAGATAGCGTGGTCCCAACTTGTAGCTAGGGACACGGAAGCGGACATATTTAGCGGAGAGCCATACCTTGTCTCCAGGGGAAAAAACGGGGGGAGCTCTTCTTTTCTTATCCGCGAACCTCTTCATGCGTGAAGAAGCCTGTAAGAGAGAATTTTGGGTCTCTCTCCATATAATGGAAAGGTCACGAGAAATTTCATCCACAGCGGGCAGACCAGAGGGCAAGGGGGTAGGGAGGGGGGGAAGAGGGTGACGGCCGTACACCACGAAAAATGGGGATTTGGAGGAAGATTCAGAGACCCTGAAGTTATACGAGAATTCGGCCCATGGAAGGAGATCTGCCCAGTCATCCTGGCGGGAGGAAACAAAATGTCGCAAATAATCACCCAAGATCTGGTTAATTCTTTCTACTTGTCCATTGGACTGGGGATGATATGCAGAGGAAAAATTTAATTTAATCTTGAGTTGTTTACAGAGAGCCCTCCAGAATTTAGACACGAATTGGACACCTCTATCCGAGACAATCTGCGTAGGCAACCCGTGAAGACGAAAAATGTGTACAAAAAATTGTTTAGCCAACTGAGGCGCAGAAGGAAGACCAGGAAGAGGGATGAAATGTGCCATTTTGGAGAATCGATCAACGACCACCCAAATAACAGTGTTGCCACGGGAAGGGGGTAAATCAGTAATAAAATCCATACCAATCAGAGACCAAGGCTGTTCGGGGACAGGCAGAGGATGAAGAAAACCAGCGGGCTTCTGGCGAGGAGTCTTATCCCGGGCACAGATAGTGCAGGCTCGCACAAAGTCCCCAACATCCGTCTCCAGAGTCGGCCACCAATAGAAGCGGGAGATGAGTTGCACAGATTTCTTGATGCCCGCATGACCTGCGAGATGGGAGGAGTGACCCCATTTGAGGATTCCGAGGCGTTGGCGTGGAGAAACAAAGGTCTTTCCTGGAGGAGTCTGCCTGATGGAGGCAGGAGAAGTAGAGATCAGGCAGTCAGGTGGAATGATGTGTTGCGGAGGGAGATCAACTTCTGAGGCATCCGAGGAACGAGAGAGAGCATCGGCCCTAATGTTCTTATCGGCAGGACGAAAGTGAATCTCAAAATTAAATCGGGCAAAGAACAGAGACCACCGGGCCTGGCGAGGATTCAGCCGTTGGGCAGACTGGAGGTAGGAGAGGTTCTTGTGGTCGGTGTAGATAATAACAGGAAATCTTGATCCCTCCAGCAGATGCCTCCATTCCTCAAGTGCTAACTTAATGGCTAGAAGCTCTCGATCCCCGATGGAGTAGTTCCTCTCCGCTGGAGAGAAGGTCCTAGAGAAAAAACCACAAGTGACAGCATGCCCGGAAGAATTTTTTTGTAGAAGAACAGCTCCAGCTCCCACTGAGGAGGCATCAACCTCCAATAGGAAGGGTTTGGAAGGGTCAGGTCTGGAGAGCACGGGAGCCGAAGAAAAGGCAGACTTGAGTCGTTTAAAGGCGTCTTCTGCTTGAGGAGGCCAGGACTTGGGATCAGCATTTTTTTTGGTTAAAGCCACGATAGGAGCCACAATGGTAGAAAAATGTGGAATAAATTGCCTGTAATAATTGGCGAACCCCAAAAAGCGTTGGATAGCACGGAGTCCGGAGGGGCGTGGCCAATCTAAGACGGCAGAGAGTTTGTCTGGATCCATCTGTAGTCCCTGGCCAGAGACCAAATATCCTAGAAAAGGAAGAGATTGGCATTCAAACAGACATTTCTCAATTTTGGCATAGAGTTGGTTGTCACGAAGTCTCTGAAGAACCATACGGACATGCTGGCGGTGTTCTTCTAGATTGGCAGAAAAAATTAGGATATCGTCCAGATATACAACAACACAGGAGTATAACAGATCACGAAAAATTTCATTGACAAAGTCTTGGAAGACGGCAGGGGCATTGCACAGTCCAAAGGGCATGACCAGATACTCAAAGTGTCCATCTCTGGTGTTAAATGCCGTTTTCCACTCGTCCCCCTCTCTGATGCGGATGAGGTTATAGGCGCCTCTTAAGTCCAATTTAGTGAAGATGTGGGCACCTTGGAGGCGATCAAAGAGTTCAGAGATGAGGGGTAAGGGGTAGCGGTTCTTAACCGTGATTTTATTAAGACCGCGGTAGTCAATGCAAGGACGTAGGGAGCCATCTTTTTTGGACACAAAGAAAAATCCGGCTCCGGCAGGAGAGGAGGATTTACGGATAAAGCCCTTTTTTAGATTCTCCTGGACGTATTCGGACATGGCAAGAGTCTCTTGGGCAGAGAGAGGATAAATTCTGCCCCGGGGTGGAGTAGTGCCCGGGAGGAGGTCGATAGGGCAATCATAAGGCCTGTGAGGAGGTAGAGTCTCAGCTTGTTTTTTGCAGAAAACATCCGCGAAGTCCATATAGGCCTTAGGGAGACCGGTTACAGGAGGAACCACAGAGTTACGGCAAGGGTTACTGGGAACCGGTTTTAGACAGTTCTTGGAACAAGAGGACCCCCAACTCTTGATCTCCCCAGTGGACCAATCCAGGGTTGGGGAATGAAGTTGAAGCCAGGGAAGTCCAAGGAGAATTTCTGAGGTGCAATTGGGGAGGACCAAAAGTTCAATCCTCTCATGATGAGATCCGATGCTCATAAGAAGGGGCTCCGTGCGGAAACGTATGGTACAGTCCAATCTTTCATTATTTACACAATTGATGTAGAGGGGTCTGGCGAGACTGGTCACCGGGATGTTGAACCTGTTGACGAGAGAGGCCAAAATAAAATTTCCTGCAGATCCAGAGTCCAAGAAGGCCACAGCAGGGAAGGAGAAGGCAGAGGCAGACATCCGCACAGGCACTGTAAGACGTGGAGAAGCAGAGTAGACATCAAGGACTGTCTCACCTTTGTGCGGAGTCAGCGTACGTCTTTCCAGGCGGGGAGGACGGATAGGACAATCCCTCAGGAAGTGTTCGGTACTAGCACAGTACAGGCAGAGGTTCTCCATACGGCGTCGTGTCCTCTCTTGAGGTGTCAGGCGAGACCGGTCGACCTGCATAGCCTCCACGGCGGAAGGCACAAGAACGGATTGCAGGGGACCAGAGGAGAGAGGAGCCGAGGAGGAGAAACGCCTCGTGCGAACAGAGTCCATATCTTGGCGGAGTTCCTGACGCCTTTCGGAAAAACGCATGTCAATGCGAGTGGCTAGGTGAATAAGTTCATGTAGATTAGCAGGAATTTCTCGTGCGGCCAGAACATCTTTAATGTTGCTGGATAGGCCTTTTTTGAAGGTCGCGCAGAGGGCCTCATTATTCCAGGACAATTCTGAAGCAAGTGTACGGAACTGTACGGCATACTCGCCAACGGAAGAATTACCCTGGACCAGGTTCAACAGGGCAGTCTCAGCAGAAGAGGCTCGGGCAGGTTCCTCAAAGACACTTCGGATTTCCGAGAAGAAGGAGTGTACAGAGGCAGTGACGGGGTCATTGCGGTCCCAGAGCGGTGTGGCCCATGACAGGGCTTTTCCGGACAGAAGACTGACTACGAAAGCCACCTTAGACCTTTCAGTGGGAAACAGGTCCGACATCATCTCCAGATGCAGGGAACATTGGGAAAGAAAGCCACGGCAAAACTTAGAGTCCCCATCAAATTTATCCGGCAAGGATAAGCGTATCCCAGGAGCGGCCACTCGCTGCGGAGGAGGTGCAGGAGCTGGCGGAGGAGATGACTGCTGAAGCTGTGGTAGTAACTGTTGTAGCATAACGGTCAGTTGAGACAGCTGTTGGCCTTGTTGCGCTATCTGTTGTGACTGCTGGGCGACCACCGTGGTGAGGTCAGCGACAACTGGCAGAGGAACTTCAGCGGGATCCATGGCCGGATCTACTGTCGCGATGCCGGCTGGCAGGTAGTGGATCCTCTGTGCCAGAGAGGGATTGGCGTGGACCGTGCTAGTGGACCGGTTCTAAGCCACTACTGGTTTTCACCAGAGCCCGCCGCAAAGCGGGTTGGTCTTGCTGCGGCGGTAGTGACCAGGTCGTATCCACTAGCAACGGCTCACCTCTCTGGCTGCTGAAGATAGGCGCGGTACAAGGGAGTAGGCAGAAGCAAGGTCGGACGTAGCAGAAGGTCGGGGCAGGCAGCAAGGATCGTAGTCAGGGGCAACGGCAGAAGGTCTGGAAACACAGGCAAGGAACACACAAGGAACGCTTTCACTGGCACTAAGGCAACAAGATCCGGCAAGGGAGTGCAAGGGAAGTGAGGTAATATAGGGAAGTGCACAGGTGATTACCCTAATTGGAACCACTGCGCCAATCAGCGGCGCAGTGGCCCTTTAAATCGCAGAGACCCGGCGCGCGCGCGCCCTAGGGAGCGGGGCCGCGCGCGCCGGGACAGAACAGACGGGGAGCGAGTCAGGTAGGGGAGCCGGGGTGCGCATCGCGAGCGGGCGCTACCCGCATCGCGAATCGCATCCCGGCTGGCAGCGGGATCGCAGCGCCCCGGGTCAGAGGACGTGACCGGAGCGCTGCAGCGGAGAGAGTGAAGTGAGCGCTCCGGGGAGGAGCGGGGACCCGGAGCGCTCGGCGTAACAATGACCGACCATGGATGGAGAAGTGAGAAAGTTTGACCCACTGTGCAGGGACCATTGTAGGACTAATGTCTACTCTCCTCTGTGGTGAATTGCTCAGAGTAACACAAGCCACAAAGGGGAAAGAGGGCGCTTCACGATTGGCTTATTTTCAAGGAAACCTTCTAAGGAATAGGTCCAACCTCTTCAAGGATATTATTTCTTTTAAAAATTTTTGTAAGAAGGAAATCTTTCTTTCTTTTTTTTTTGTAGGTGGAATGACTACTACAAGTATCGTAAGGTCATGCGTACCTTCATCTGAATGTAACTTCAAGGGCGGCATAGGATTTCAGCATGGAAAAATCAACATGGTCTCTTCATGCTGCAACACAGATAACTGTAATCCTACTATGCCTTCATGTAAGTCACCATTATGTCTGTGTTTATCTACATAATCCAATAGTTTGGGAAAGGAAGTTGTTCATGGGATCCCAGTTTGCTAACACAGCCCAATTTACATTTCCCATAATTCCTGATGCTTTCTCTAATGTGGCCACTATTACTCAGAATCTCACAATATTGAGGTAAGAGGTTTATATAGAACAAACATGCACTTTCCTTTTAAGTCACTTGCAGCTCCCATGCCAATAATTGTTTGCCCCCCCCCCCATCTATCTTTGTCTCCAACAATCTGCTTGATATTGATGCCTCCCTGTATCAGCCAATCATTAGCCACCGTGGTGATGAGTCATTCTATCTGAGATCATCACTGTGTGCAGTGATTGGCTCCAACAATCACATGTCAGGACTAGGTGCATCTAATGCAGCAGCAAAAACAATGACAAGAGCAGTACCGGGGAACTACCAGAATTGGAGAAAAAATCCTTGTTTAAGAGATTTATTCTAACAGTGGTATTTGGAGAATCTGAAAAGTTTCCCCCTACCATTTTCAAATTTTTCATATAAAACAAAAAATAAACATATTTGTTATCACCACATGACTATTAATCAAATTAAAAAACATTATTGTACCCATATTCAGATTTTTGGAAAATAAATAAAAGAATCTGTCAAGATTGACTGGGTGGACAGGGAGAGTGAGCCCTAAGCTGTCCCTAATGACATTCTCCCTGCCTACTTGCTCATACACCCTAAGCGGTGAATCGCCAACTTGGAGCCGGTCCCTCCCTGCACTAAAGTGCAGTAACGTAAAAACAAATAATAGAACAGAAACAAAACGGGAATACAAAACCCAGAACAGATGAACCAGACAGGATACAAACACTAACAGGGCAGAATATAGTGTATTAACAAACAGTTCACAAACCGGAATCAGATAAACGGCAGACATGGATAAATGAACAATACTAGACATGGTATGAGTATACAGCAGAAACCAGTAATTGCAGGGGATGAGCAGAAGAACTGAAAGCTAGACACTAAACTGATCAGGAATATAGAACACTGTTCACACTGGACACAGAACAAAAACTGGACACCCCACTCTACAGATGGAGCCATTATAATAAAGCCAAGTAGACTACTGGCCAGCGGGCACACTCCACCGTGTGATCAGGATGCTGACCCAGAAGGAAACAGAAATATAAAACATGAAACTCTAGACCAGAACCAGATGAGTCTAAATAGACTCCAGGACACCAAACAGGAATTATTACATACAGAGCACAGGTAAAACTAGACTAGACTCAGAACGTGTGAACACAGACTAAGCAGAAACAGCATACAATCCTAAAAACCGACAAATGTAAGACAGACTAAAATCTACAAAAAACAAGACTATTTAACCATGGCTAAAAATTATAATATCACAAGATAAATACAAGGTGCATGCTCAAGCAGAACTGTGCAGAGAAGCATATGTTTGCTATGGGGATTTTCTCCAGTTCCTAAAATGGACAGCAGAGGTCAGCAGAGAGCACTGTGGTCAGGACATCACAGGAAATGCATTTCTTTTTTTTATTTCTCTTTAGTATACAGCCCCTAAAAAGTACTGGAAGGATTAAGATTTTTTAATAGAAGTGATTTACAAATCTGTTTAACTTTCTGGCACCAGTTGATTTAAAAAAAAAAAAAAAGTTTTCCACGGGAGTACCCCTTTAAGGAGAAACGAAAAAAGGTGCGGATCACTCACCTCCATTTCAATGCTGTGTGATTTATTCGATAAAAGGTGGCTATACATGGACAGATGGTATGGCAGGGCAGTGGATCACCGGGAGCCCCGTCCGAAGGGATTGCGCCATTTCACACCCCCTGGGCGTTTCCTCAGGCCTGGAATTGAGGTCATTTCCAGGCCTGAGGAAATGCCCAGGGGGCGTGAAACGGCAACATCGCTTCGGACAGGGCTCCCGGTGATTTAGGGGCTGTATACTAAAAAAGAAATTAATTTCCTGTGATCTCCTGACCACAGTGCTCTCTGCTGACCTCTGCTGTCCATTCTAGGAACTGGAGAAAATCCCCATAGCAAACATATGCTTCTCTGCACAGTTCCTAAAATGGACAGCAGAGGTCAGCAGAGAGCACTGTGGTCAGGACATCACAGGAAATGCATTTCTTTTGGGATTTCTCTTTAGTATACAGCCCCTAAAAAGTGCTAGAAGGATAAAAAAAAATTTAATAGAAGTGATTTACAAATCTGTTTAATTTTCTGGCACCAGTTGATTTGAAAAAAAAAGTTTTCCACGGGAGTACCCCTTTAAGGATGTATATGCAGTGACTTTGTAGTGAGAGCACCACCGCTGCGATGCTAGTGTGTATGGCGCGCTACACAAGACCATAAGATAAAATAATTGATTATCCCGTAGCGGTGCCAGGTGATTTCCTAGAGACTTCATGTAGAAGATCAGTCGTCATATTCAAACATGTTGAATAATAATCAGAGAACACGTGTTAAAAAAAATAAACTAATAATTAGGTTATCACATCCATCAAGTTGGTCTTGTAACAAACTCATTATCTGTATAGTATATGTATCAAACTATATAAACCACAAATTTGTAATGTCATAAATTGTGAAATGGTGACAAGAAGGAACTTAAAAGTGATTATGAAGGTGTGAGATACGTATACATTGATAACTTCAAAAGCAACAATGACATGTTTAGTTTGTTCATACGACTATCAAAGGTCGGTCCTGTTACATACAATACGTTTATAAACCATTTCACAATTTATGACAATAACAATTCCTAAAGGAAATCGTCATCAGTGTCACCGCACTAACCTGTTGGGACAGGCAGGTAGTGCGGGTGACACTGATGATAACAATACTTACCTGTCCCCAATACGTGGTCCTGTTCTCCCTTTTCTTGCTCGTTCGGACAGCAGGCTTGGGGCACTGGTGGAGCTTTCTGACGTCATTGCTCAGGGAGGAAACTCCGTCTCAAGCCTGCCGGCCGAACCAGGAGGTTAATGGAGAGCGGATCAGGGACAGGTAAGTATAGTTGTCATCAGTGTCACCTGCAATATCTGCCTGTCCCAACATGACAGATTTCTTTTAAAGGGGTACTACCGTGCTGACAACTTATCCCCTATCAAAAGGATAGGGGATAAGTTGCCTGATCTCGCACGCAGCACCCCGCTCTCGTCAGGCCTCGTAGCGAAAATCGCTCCGGGTCTGATGACTGCCGATCACGGGGCCGGAGTATCGTGACATCACGGCTCCGCCCTCATGTGATGTCACGCTCCGCCCCTCAATGTAAGTCTATGGCAGGGGGCGAGACAGCTGCCATAGACTTGCATTGAGGGGCGGAGCGTGACGTCACACGGGGGCGGAGCTGTGACGTCACGATCACCGGCTCCGTCATTAGACCCGGATGTTCGCTCCGGGGCCTGATGAGAGCGGGGTGCTGCGTGCAAGATCGCGGGGGTCCCCAGTGGCGGGACCCCGCGCGATCAGGCAACTTATCCCCTATCATTTAGATAGGGGATAAGTTGTCAGCACGGTAGTACCCCTTTAAAGGTTCATACATGAAAAACATTATATTGTACGTATTATGAAAATAATCCTATTGATTTCTTTTTTTTTCTCTTTGGTTGTAGTCCCAACACAAAGATCTAACCCCAATGGAGTGGTCTGCCGTTCCTGTATCTCTGCCGACTCTACCTGGTGTTACACTCCAGATACCATACAATGCACAGGGGATCAGAATATGTGTCTCCTCCAGACATCAAAAATGTCAGGTATAAAAAGTTGTTTCTTTTTTATTTCATTGACAATATTGGGGGAGATTTATCAAACCCTGCGCAGAGGAAAAGTTGAACAGTTGCCCATAGCAACCAATCAGATGGCTTCTTTCATTTTTCTCAGGCCTCTTTAAAAATGAAAGTAACAATCTGATTGGTTGCTATGGGCAACTAGTCAACTTTTCCTCAGCACAGGTTTTGATAAATCTCCTCCAATATCCTTTTGACAATAATATGGAAGTATTGACACATAAGACCCTTTCGTGCTACTTATTGAAACTGAGGGATGACAGATGTAGGGCCAAATAGAGGGGGGGCTGAAACATTAAGTAGGTTGTTAGGTCTTTAAAGGGGTACTCCACTTCTAGACATCTTATCCCCTATCCAAAGTATAGGGGATAAGATGTTTGATAATGGGGACCCCCTGAAATCACCTCAGCACCCGGTGTTCTAAAAAAAAAGCTGGGTTCCTGCGGCGGTGGTCGTGATCGTCCACTCCCATATATATATATATGAATGGAGGGGGCGGGGCGTGACATCTCGAGGGGGCGTGACCGTGACGTCAAGATCACAATCTCCGACTCGGAGCAAAAATGTTCAGAACACTGGAGCACCGGAGTATCCCTTTAATCACCAGATTAAGGAAAGAAATATAACAATAACATCGTAGTTTTTATTTCCAAGAAAATGTAGGAAACGAAAGCTGCCCTGTGGTTGGTCAGTGTGTATAATGGACAATCTTTATATACGAGGCCTAATATTGTGTAGTGTTGGTCGCGAATATTCGCATTTCCAATTTTTATTGTGAATATCGCAAATTGGCGAATATTGCAAATATATTCGCTATATATTAAAAATTACGAGCATTCACTTTTTCCGCATATGCGCACATTAGCATATTCCTTCTTTTCACTTGTGGGCCAATTAGAATGATGCAAATACACTTGCCAGAGGTTATCAACAACATCCCTAGCAACCAATAGTAAAGTTGCCCCCCCCCCCCCCCCTCACTGTTTTCTTCCTCCAATACGCGAATATGCAAATATAACAAATTCACGAATATAGGATGAATATTCGTCTATATATTCACGAAATATCGCAAATTCGAATATGGCCAATGCCGCTCATCACTAATATTGTGTTACATGTATATATATATATATGATTACAGGATCAGCCTCATCTTCAACAGCCCTTCGTGGGTGCGCAACAAAATCCATCTGTGACCTTGGCAGCAAGTCCCAAAGTATCGGGGGATTATCTGTTGAAGCGAAGTACATCTGCACCAGCGGTGGAATAAGCGTCCGTACAGTCGTCCTGACTCCGGCCATCGTGTGTCTTCTGCTCCAGAAATTGTTCTTCTAACTTATTAGAAATTCTTCGATGAATGTGGCCAAAAGAAATGAGAAATGCACTGACGTAATATAACAATGGCCTATAAAATAGTAATATATATATATATATATATATATATATATATATATATATATATCTTGCTTCCATTGCTTTTCGGATTCTTCTAAATTTTACAAATAGTTGTGAGAAAGAAATGGGTGGGCACTACTGAATAACCACTATGCAAACATCTAATCAGTGTTCCCGGGTGTGGCTGGATAAGGTGCTGGACATACAGGTAGCAGTCCTGATAATATCGCAACAAGGAGAAGGAAATAATGTCCGCACTCACCATGCCGTAGAAAATGGATACGCTTTATGGACTTCTTCAAAGTTCCATGTAGAAGCAGTATCAAAAAAAACACCCGGGTGCAGGGAGGGGGAGCTGCTCCTGGCAAGGAGACTAGGAGCGGCACAGCCGCTCCTAGTCTCCTTGCCAGGAGCAGCTCCCCCTCCCTGCACCCGGGTGTTTTTTGATACTGCTTCTACATGGAACTTTGAAGACGTCCATAAAGCGTATCCATTTTCTACGGCATGGTGAGTGCGGACATTATTTCCTTCTCCTTGTTGCGACTTCTAAATTTTACATTTGCTTTCTAAATTGCTTCCGCCGATAATTCCAGAACAATGATCCTTCTCCAAAGGAGAACTACAAGTCCTGTACATGGGAGAGTGAGACGTTTCGATTTCCTTCTCGCCCCTCTCTATGTATGTGCTGTAGTTTTCCTTGCCAGGCGTTTTATATGGATTATTCATGTTTTTACTCTTTGCCTCTTTGACATCAAAGCCCAAAACCTCCTCTTTCTGGAGGAAGCGCGAAGAAATATCTAATGAACCCATTGACCTGGTGAAGGGTTTTTCTTCTGGCTAATTCTCTATTTTACAAAACCTTCCTGGACACTCTTCACCTGCATCCACCAAACTTTCTTCCTATCAGGGGCCCATACCCCAGCTCTACTGTAATATCTTTCTCAGATGTCTCCAAGCCTGATAAAAATACAATGGACTGTCCAATCTATTGATCCATTTATATTACAAAACCTCCATATTCAGGGGATCGTAGCAACCAACAATTTAAAGTTCTTTGCTTCCCTACCAAACCTAAAGTTTACTATTCCAACAATAGTTTCTGTCCATAAAGTTGGCTAAATAGGCGCTGTCAGATACGAAAACTATTGATATGTCGTAAAGCATGTTTAACCAATAGGTTTTGCAATTGCTTTCATTAGAAAATATTCAGTATTTCATACTAGAAAAGCCAGTCAAACAACTGCCCCCCTGCCTGCTTGGACACATACTAGTCCTGCTGTGTCCATGCGTCATCACCTATGTCATGGACACACTTCCTTGATTGACAGCTGTGAGCGCAGGATTCAGGGCTGGAGGAAAAATCCTCCCATTTGTCATCTTGTGTCCCGCTAATGTCAGTGAGGACAAGCTGGGAGTTGTAGTTTTGCTAATGCTGGGGGAGATGTGAGCAGACAGCATACTGAGGGAGGGGGCGGAGACCTGATCAGTGAGACCACGCCCCCTCCCTTTGGGAGGAATTCAGACTAGTGAGCTAAATTAAAAGTGTAATAAAAAAATAAATAAAGGTGCTAGACACATAAAAATTACATGTACAAGGTCAGGATTAGGTACTGAGTGATATATTAAATGTTTTGTTTGATCTGACGGGTACCCTTTAAGTTAATATTGAGGTCTGTGTTGTAGGTCCCATCTTCTACTACTTCTGGAAGACACTGCTGTGAAATATCTAGGAGTCCATCTCACTCTTCTCTATAAAATAGAATATACTTAAAGAGTACCTGTCATCAACAAAAACTGTTAATATGTTGTTTATAATCATTAATGAAGAGATATTGTAATATATCTTCATTAAAAAATATTAATATTTATACCAGTTTTTTCATTTTATACTTTTGGCCACTAGGGGTCACTCTTCTATGCCTGGTCTGCAGGCAGCTTCCTATGCTTGTCATAGCAAGTATACAGCTTTTAGGACTAATGCTGAAAGGGTTCTGGTCCTTCCACCGGAAGTTCAGTTCTCTCAGCTCAGGACTCGCACTGTGAGCTACAAGCCTGCACATGCCTCTCATATAACAGCCAGTCACCTCCCCCCTGCTCTGTGTTCTCCCTGCCCCTCACCACACGTTATCTTATACATTGTATTATCTCACTGCACTCCCCCCCCCCCCCCCGACATTTATCTTAATCACTGCCTCTGTAATTGCTCCCTCAGCCCCTGGTTCTCAGCATTGACTTTTTAGTGCAGAGAGACACAGGAGAGAGAGAGACAGGCTGCCGTCCCTCCCCTGTACTTAGTCTGTATGCACACTGCAGAGCAGTGTTTCCCAAACAGGGTGCCTCCAGCTGTTGCAAAACTACACCTCCCAGCATGTCTGGACAGCTGTTGGCTGTCTGGGCATGCTGGGAGTTGTAGTTTTGCAACAGCTGGAGGTGCCCTGGTTGGGAAACACTGCTGCAGAGGGAGAGCAGCATACAGGAAGACTGGCAGAAGCAGAGTCCCAGCCAGGCTTCATGTGACATCATTCCTGCCGGGACCCGCCTCCTTCCACCCCTCAGAAAGACAGTGCTCCTGAGCTAATGAAGAGGGATAAAAAAAGGTAATTCCACTGCGTTTTAAACCTCAATAAACACAGGGATAGGAATAGTTAGAGAAAGGGACAGATGGGAAGGGGGATCAGGGAAAGTTTAGATGATGACAGGTACTCTTTAAAATCTTTCAGGAAATTAATAATCTCTTTTCTATATAATATAACCCCCCCTCCCTACCAATTTCCTTCTTAATATAGTGTTGTTGTTAGACTGTGTAAGTGATTCTGCTTTTGAGGTGCTCACACACCTTGGACTAATGTTGGCCAAACCCAGCACCTTCCGCGAGTTTGGCTAATTGTCTTAAGTGTATGGCGGCCTCCTGACTCTTTACCAACTCATGGTAATGATGGAGAGAAGGGTTGGATATATTGGATTTTCACCACCTGACCCTATTGTTCTGGGAGAGATAAGCAGCTGCCAGAGTTGTCTGGCTGCAGCTTACCCCCTCCCTCTACCATAGAGGAAATTAGGCCATGCCTACTGCTCATGTGTATGGGAAAAAGATGAGAGATATGTATCAGCGGAACGTTCGATGAAAATGTCATTGATAGGTACATTTCAGGCTGCTCTTCCCTTACCCCTTTCCTCCTGGTTGTGTCCTTTGACGTACATTTCCCATTTTTACCTGGCCCTTTCTTCATCTCTTGCCAAATAGATTAAAGGTTAAAAAGTAGTGGAAGATGCTATTGGTGCTGCTTGCACCAATAGCTTGGAATCCAATTCTCAGTAACCTTCTTGGTACAGACTGGCAAGACCACAGTACAGAGATTTTAGTTTTTAAACAAAAATTATTTCTGCTCCTTTGCGCCCCCTAGTGTGTTCCCAATTCCTTCTTGTACTTCCTGTGTGTAATTTTTTTTTTGTTATAATAAAAATACATTTAAAAAAAATATGTTATATAGTTATTATTTGTTCTGTAAACGTACAGACGGAAAATTGATATGAGCAACATGAAGGCCCTGTGTATGAAATTTCTATTGTCATGGCATTTCTGGATGCTCTTATATAGCACCCACTGATACTGTTCTGGATGCGTTCCAAGTGACCGCTCCAGGTTCATGTCCTGCTCCAAATTACCGTATTTATCGGCGTATAACACGCACTTTTTAGGCTAAAATTTTTAGCCTAAAGTCTGTGTGCGTGTTATACGCCGATACACCCCCAGGAAAGGCAGGGGGAGAGAGGCCGTCGCTGCCCGCTTCTCTCCCCCTGCCTTTGCACCCCCTGGTTATCGGCGCCGCTGCCTGTTCTGTCCCCCTGACTATCGGTGCCGGCGCCGATTGCCAGGGAGAGAGAAGCGGCGCCGACAGCCAGGGGGAGAGAAGGGGCAGCGGCACCCATTGCCGGCGCCGCTGCCCCGTTGCCTCCCCCCATCCCCGGTGGCATAATTACCTGAGTCCGATCCGCGCTGCTCCAGACCTCCGTCGTGCGTCCCCGGCGTCATTGCTATGCGCTGAACGGCGCGGCGCATGACGTCAGAGCGCTGCACCGTGCATAGCAACGACACTGGGGACGCACGACGGAGGTCTGGAGCAGCGCGGACCGGACTCAGGTAATTATGCCACCGGGGATGGGGGGAGGCAACGGGGCAGCGGCGCCGGCAATGGGTGCCGCTGCCCCTTCTCTCCCCCTGGCTATCGGCGCCGGCACCGATAGTCAGGGGGACAGAACGGGCAGCGGCGCCGATAACCAGGGGGTGAAAAGGGCCGACAGCAGGGCTCTAGACCCCAGGAAAGGCAGGGGGAGAGAAGCATGCAGCGACGGCCTCTCTCCCCCTGCCTTTCCTGGGGGTATATCGGAGTATACACGCGCACACATGCACCCTCATTTTTTCATGGATATTTGGGTGAAAAACTTTTTTTACCCAAATATCCTTGGTAAAATGAGGGTGCGTGTTATAGGCCGGTGCGTGGTATACCCCGATAAATACGGTAGGTAATGCGTGCACGGAGAAAACACACACTGACTCTCTCATTAGGTCAAAGCAGTTTTTATGGTTTATTGTATTGCGTACACACAAGATATATCCTTCAGTAGGGCGTAGCACATTGTGTAAGCATTCTAATTGGTTAGCAGGCTACTTTACGTAAGCATTGCATCATATTTTCTGTGCCAAAAGGGGACGGTCCCATAGGGTGTAGTTCAGGATGCAACCACCATCTTAGAAGAATGATCTTCATTTTGTATCTATTATCCATAACAATACTGCAGCATAGAATGTACCATCAGGCTGGAAACAGATGCAGTGTTTTGTTCTAAAAATGTCCCAAATGAGCCGTACACTCTGCATAGTGTTTTTGTTTTTTTTGCCAAATATGTCATTGTCAGATGTTAGCTTGGACTCAGTAGGGAAATATGAAATGCCAGACCTACATAGTATTTTTTATTTTATTTTTGCCGTTTTTTTTTTTTATTTTTTTGCCGTTTTTAATTTTTAATTTTATTTTTGCCGTTTTTTTCTCCCTCTAGTGCCATTTTTTGGCTTTGAGTCTGTTTTTCAAAATCATAGCATGCTCTGGCTTTGGAATTTTAATTTTTTAATTTTCTTTTTTTCTTTTCAAGAGTGGCATCTTTTCTCATAGGTTAAAAAACAAACAAACAGACATAAAAAAAAAAACACATCAGTGCATGTATATGGACATTTTTTCTAGCATATCCCCCCCCCCCCCCCCCAATTCTTCAACGGAAAACTTTTAATAAGAATCACATGACTTGGAATGAGAAAGACACAGGGTAAAACGAGCTATATACCGTATTTTTCGCCGTATAAGACGCACTTTTTCTTCCCCAAAACTGGGGAGAAAAAGTCGGTGCGTCTTATACGGCGAATACACCCCTATCGCGGCGGTCCCTGCGGTCATCAACTGCCGGGACCCGCGGCTAATACAGGACATCACCTATGGCGGTGATGCCCTGTATTAACCCTTCAGACTCGGCGATCAAAGCTGACCACCGCGTCTGAAGGGAAAGTGACACTAACCCGGCTGCTCAGTCGGACTGTTCGGGACCGCCGCGATTTCACCGCGGCGGTCCCGAACAGCCCGACTGAATAGCCGGGTTAGTGCTTACAGGACACCGGGAGGGACCTTACCTGCCTCCTCGGTGTCTTCTCCGTTCCGGGATCCTCTGTATGGCCGGCGCTCACCTTCCTCGCCATCACGTCATCGCGTACGTGCGTCGGCGTGCGTAACGACGTGATGGCGGCGACGGAGAGCGAGGATACCCGGCCGGCAGCAGAGACGTTCCTGAGCGACGGGGACACGGCGACAGCGATGGAGCGACATCCAGGGCAGCGGTGACGGGTCCGGAGCGGAGAGGACACGTGAGTATTACCTCCTATGCAGTGGTCTTCAATCTGCGGACCTCCAGATGTTGCAAAACTACAACTCCCAGCATGCCCGGACAGCCGTTGGCTGTCCGGGCATGCTGGGAGTTGTAGTTTTGCAACATCTGGAGGTCCGCAGGTTGAAGACCACTATTGGGTTCAAAATCTTAATTTTTTTAGATTTTGCACCTATAAATTGGGTGCGTCTTATAGGACGAAAAATACGGTAAATATGCCTATACTAATGCACAATATTTTTATAGAAAACACTACAAAATCTGTATCATGGACGAGATAAAGAAGGGTCACTTGTTTCTTGTTTTTTTGTTTTTTTTTTAATATTTTTTTTCAGGCCTGCCAGTGTAAAGAAATTAGTTTTATATGTAAAATAAAAACATGTAAGAAATGCTATCAAAAATATAACCTAGGGATGCACAATCAATACCCTGGTGCCCTCTCTCACCGTATAAATAAATCGGCACACCTGGTGCAAACAAGACATGTTTTGGAAAATGTGAGCTGCAACACTTTTCCCAAAGCAGTTTACAAAAAAAAAAAAAAAAAAAAAAAAAGCAAATTCAGTTTTGAATATGTCTTTGCAAAAGGAAAACGCAAACAATAAACTACGCAGAAGTAAATATTTAATTTCTTATAAAATAACATAAATGATATACAAAATGACAAAACAAAAATGGAGATGAAGCAATCTAGGGGATCTAGGGATAAGATGTCAGATCGCGGGCAGCCTGACGCTGGGACCCCCCGCGATGTCCGTGCAGCACCCTTATTCTATGCTGGGGGGCTGCTGCTCCTGTCTCTGAAACCTCTGTGTTTCCGGGAATGGAGACGTGACGTAATGCCACACCCCCACGTGACGTCATGGCATGCCCCCTCCATTCATGTCTATGGGACCCACAATTAGAAATCTTATCCCTTATCCTTTGGATAGGTGTCTATGGCCCCTTTAACCCCTTAAGGACGCAGGACGTAAATGTACGTCCTGGTGAGGTGGTACTTAACGCACCAGGACGTACATTTACGTCCTGTGCATAACCGCGGGCATCGGAGCGATGCCCGTGTCATGCGCGGCTGATCCCGGCTGCTGATCGCAGCCAGGGACCCGCCGGCAATGGCCGACGCCCGCGAGATCTCGCGGGCGTCCGCCATTAACCCCTCAGGTGCCGGGATCAATACAGATCCCGGCATCTGCGGCAGTGCGCGATTTGAATGAATGATCGGATCGCCCGCAGCGCTGCTGCGGGGATCCGATCATTCAGAACGCCGCACGGAGGTCCCCTCTCCTTCCTCCGTGCGGCTCCCGGCGTCTCCTGCTCTGGTCTGTGATCGAGCAGACCAGAGCAGGAGATGACCGATAATACTGATCTGTTCTATGTCCTATACATAGAACAGATCAGTATTAGCAATCATGGTATTGCTATGAATAGTCCCCTATGGGGACTATTCAAGTGTAAAAAAAAAATAAAATAAAAATGTTAAAGTAAAAGTTAAAAAAACTCTACTTAAATGGGCACTCTCATTAAAACTAATTTTTGCTATTGCACTCCTTATGGAAAATAAAAAATATTTCTAATATACCTTGGTTAAAAAAAATGAAGTTTTCTGTTTTATTTGTGCTTAAAAAAGCTCAAGAGCACATTTCCCCTTCTCCTACACAGACAGGACCGAAGTCCAAACACAGAAAGTGCAGCCTGGAGTGCTGAGGGGGGGGGGGGTGTCCAACCAACAGCATATGGCAGTTAAGTGTGAGAGGAGCTATGATTGGATGAGGCTGGACACCCCCCCCCCCCCCTCAGCACTCCAGGCTGCACTTCCTGTGTTTGGACTTCGGTCCTAAGTCTGTGTATGAGATGGGGGGGAAACGTGCTCTTGAGCTTTTTTAAGCACAAATAAAACATAGAAATCTTCATTTTTTTAAAACAAGGTATATTAGAAATATTTTTTTATTTACCATAAGGAGTGCAATAGCAAGTATCATTTAAAACCACTTCCCCCGCCTGGGGGGGGGGGGGGGGGTACGAATTCTCGCAATACACATTAGCAGGGCTGTGGTTACATTTTTAAGTTTCCTGTAAACAAAATATTTTGATATGTTTTAGCTCCTTGCACTATTCGGAGCTATAGTTATACAGATTTGAAAATTACTTCTATTTAAAAATCTTAATCTTTCCAGTACTTATCAGCTGCTGTATGCTCCATAGGAAGTTCTTTTCTTTTAGAATTTCCTTTCTGTCTGACCCCAGTGCTCTCTGCTGACACCTCTGTCTATTTTAGGAACTTTCAGGAGCAGGATGTTTGCTATGGGGATTTTATCCTGCTCTGGACAGTTCCTGACATGGACAGAGGTGTCAGCAGAGAGCACTGTGGTCAGACATAAAGATAAGAGCTTCCTGTGGAACATATAGCAGTTGATAAATACTGGAAGGGTTAAGATTTTTAAATAGAAGTAATTTACAAATCTGTTTAACTTTCTGATGCCAGTTAGCTTGGAGTACCCCTTTAACAATGTATGGTCCTGTGGCTAGGAGACAAATGTCAAATTGTGGGGGAACCAACCCCAGGGACCCTCTGCGATCTTCAGAACAGGGTTCTATATTTCCCTGCTGCTTGGGTAACTGCAGAGGTCATAACTGTGGGGGGCCATACCTCTACAGATTTACAAATAAAGATAACTGTCAGTCACTGAATAGGACCGCCCACTGGACTCCTAAGCCCAGAATGAACAAATTTCCCCTTTAGCTTTCAGGACATGCTTTGAGCAGGGCCGTTACTATGGGGGCTAAAGGTAGCAGTTGCACTGGGGCACTGCGCTACCCAAGAATGCCCCAAAGACACCTCAGCCCCATTAGAAAATACCAGTATTATAAATGGCACATGGTGGATATGGGGCACTGATACAGATTTTGCATTGGGGCCCAGAAGTTACGAGTTACGCCTCTGACTGGAAGTTGTAGTTTTTCAACAGCTGGAGACATAGAGGTAGGGTCACACGTAGCACATCTGCAGCATATTTCACGCTGCAGATGCGCCGATGACCATCAATAGAGTGAGCTCCCTGCTGCGCCCGTGTGTCCTGGCAGCAATCTGCTGCTATGAGCAGACAAACACGGATCTGTGGGTCTGTAGTAAACTGCGTGCGCATGCGCAGCTTACAGAGGTGAGCGATGTCTGAGAGTGAACTACGCATGCGCACACAGTTTACTTCAACAAATATCCAAACCCCTGGGCCGTGGCCTGGGGTGAAACCTTTATATATATATAATTATTATAACGTATAATATATATATATATATATATAATTATTATAACGTATAAAATCTCAAATAAATTGATTTCCTACAAAAAAAATTATAAAAAAAAATTATAAAAACACAGTTTACTTCAGACCCGCAGATCCCTATATGACTGCTTGTAGTGACGGATTGCTGCCAGGACACACGGGGGCAGCAGAGCGCTCACTCCAGTGACACTCATCAGCTCCTCCGCAGCGTGAAATATACTGCGGATGCGCTACGTGTGACCCTACCCCTAATGTATCCAGACATTATAAACCGAAACGTGTCGGAGATCTCACCACATTCAAATGTATGGGCATATAAAGAGTTAATAAGCCCAGAAGGATCATAGATAGTTACTTCCTTCTGAACAGAGAAGCTTCGTGGATACACTTAATGGATTGTATTTATCCAAAGAGATTGAATTACAGAACTGATTGAATAATGTATTACTGGAACATGATGTTCTTTATGTGCATTATAAGTGTTAGGAAGGGGGAATTGGAAGGTGTCCAGTCATGGTGGGAGTTGTAATTTTGCAACAGCTGGAGGCACACTGGTTGGAAAACACTGGCCTATAGTATTAATTGGGTTTTTCCATTATGCAAAGTTAACCCCTATTCACAGTATGCCGTGCTCTGCTATCTCACATAGAGAATAATTAAAGCATTGGGCATTGTGACCCCCCCCCCCCCCCCTACTCCATTTAAATGGGACTCTTAGGTCTCCATTATCAAGACTATGGGGGTCCACAGCAGTTTGGACACAGCAAGAAAATCCATGGTGATATTAAAAGGGTCCTCCACTTCTCAGCATTCGGAACAAAATGTTCGGAATGCTTAGAGCCGCCACCGGAGGCTTGTGATGTCACAGCCTCGCCCCCTCGTGATGTCACACCCTGCCCCCTCAATGCAAGTCTATAGGAGGGGGCGTGGCGGGCGTGACAACTCCTCCCATAGACTTGTATTGAGGGGCGGGCCGTGATGTATCAAGGGGGCGGGGCCGTGACGTCACGAGCCCCCGCCACCGACTCTGAGCAGCGGAGTACCCCTTTAAAGGGGTACTCCGCCCCTAGACATCTTATCCCCTATCCAAAGGATAAGGGATAAGATGTCAGATCGCTGCGGTCCCGCTGCTGGGGAGCCCCGGGATCGGCCCCGTCCCCTTAATGCAAGTCTATGGCAGGGTCCCTCCCATAGACTTGTATTGAAAGGGGTGGGCCTATGGGGACTATTCAAGTGTAAAAAAAATGTAAAAAAAATGTAAAAGTAAAAAAAAAGTGAAAAATCCCCTCCCCCAATAAAAAAGTAAAACGTCTGTTTTTTCCTATTCTACCCCCAAAAAGCGTAAAAAAGTAATTTTATAGACATATTTGGTATCGCCGCATGCGTAAATGTCCGAACTATTAAACTAAAATGTTAATGATCCCGTACGGTGAACGGCGTGAACGAAAAAAAAAAATTCAAAAATTGCTACTTTTTTAATACATTTTATTAAAAAAAATTATAAAAAATTTTTTATATTCAAATGTGGTATCAAAAAAAAAGTACAGATCATGGCGCCAAAAATTAGCCCTCATACCGCCGCTTATACGAAAAAATAAAAAAGTTATAGGTCATCAAAATAAAGGGATTATAAAAGTACTAATTTGGTTAAAAAGTTTGTGATTTTTTTTAAGCACAACAATAATAGAAAAGTATATAATAATGGGTATCATTTTAATCGTATTGACCCTCAGAATAAAGAACACATGTCATTTTTACCATAAATTCTACGGCGTGAAAACGAAACCTTCCAAAATTAGCAAAATTGCATTTTTCTTTTTAATTTCCCAACAAAAATAGTGTTTTTTGGTTGCGCCATACATTTTATGATATAATGAGTGATGTCATTACAAAGGACAACTGGTCGCGCAAAAAACAAGCCCTCATACTAGTCTGTGGATGAAAATATAAAAGAGTTATGATTTTTAGAAGGCGAGGAGGAAAAAACGAAAACGTAAAAATGTAATTGTCTGAGTCCTTAAGGCCAAAATGGGCTGAGTCCTTAAGGGGTTAAAGGGGTACTCCCGTGGAAAACTTATTTTTTTTTAAATCAACTGGTGCCAGAATGTTAAACAGATTTGTAAATTACTTCTATTAAAAAAATCTTAATCCTTCCAGTACTTCTTAGCTGCTGAATACTACAGAGGAAATTCTTTTCTTTTTGGAACACAGAGCTCTCTGCTGACATAATGAGCACAGTGCTCTCTGCTGACATCTCTGTCCGAACTGTCCAGAGTAGGAGAAAATCCCCATAGAAAAAATATGCTGCTCTGGACAGTTCCTAAAATGGACAGAGATGTCAGCAGAAAGCTCTGTGTTCCAAAAAGAAAATAATTTCCTCTGTAGTAGATTTTTTTTAATAGAAGTAATTTACAAATCTGTTTAACTTTTTGGCATTTAAACCAGGTTGGTTTCTTGTAGAAATCTTAAAAAAAAAGAGAAGTTAAGAAATAGTCCATCTCAAGTGCCAAATGTTTGCCAAAGCCTCCTGGTTGTTTGTTTTCTATAAAATATATATATATATATATATATATATATATATATATATATTATTTATTTTTTTTTTTTGCTTCTGCAATTGTGTATGTGTATGTATGTATGCGTGTATATATGTATGTATGTATGTGTATGTGTATATATGTATGTATGTATGTATGTGTATGTGTATATATGTATGTATGTATGTGTATATATGTATGTATGTATATGTGTATATATGTATGTATGTGTATGTGTATATATGTATGTATGTATGTGTATATATGTATGTATGTATATGTGTATATATGTATGTATGTGTGCGTGTATATATGTATGTATGTATGTATGTGTATATATGTATGTATGTATGTGTATGTGTATATATGTATGTATGTATGTGTGTGTATATATGTATGTATGTGTATGTGTATATATGTATGTATGTGTGCGTGTACAAAATCCATAATGCAAAACGTGCAAGAGATGCTTAGACAGGGGGGTTAACTTTCGCTTGCATTTCTTAACGGCCCTGTTTTTAATTTCTGGTAAATTCTGTAGACCTTCCCGTGTCCCGCCCCGATAAAATCCAATAAATTACGAATCTCAAGATTTCCGTCTCACAGTAGGATAGATCTAGAAGAGAAGAACAATGATCTCCCTGACCGGGATCCTGAGTCTCCTCTCCGCTCTTGCAGCAACAAGTAAGTTTTCTGAAAAATCATGAATTATTTGTCTTATTCTTTATTTTTTAGGAATGCATTCATAATACTGTGAATTCTACTACTAGTACTACTACTGCTACTGCGACTACTAATAATAATAATTATAATTATAATTAATATTATGATTCTACTAAAAATGGTACAGTAATAGTAATAATAATAATAACAATAATAATAATAATAACAACAATAATAATAACAATAATAAGAACAATAACAATAATAATAACAATAACAATAATAATAATAATAACAATCATAATAATAATAGCAATCATAATAATAACAATAATAATAATAATAACAACAATAATAATAATAACAATAATAATAACAACAATAATAATAATAACAATCATAATAATAACAATAATAATAATAATAATAATAATAAAAGCTTTTAGTAAAAATAGTACAGCAATAATATTAATGAATAATAATTGATAAAAGTGATATCTCTACTATACCTGGTAGAAGAATAATTCTCTGCGTGATGTCTCTCTAGGTTACGCTCTTTCGTGTACGCAGTGTGTGTCTCCTATATCCTCCTCATGTTTGGGCAGCAGTGTGACTTGTCCTTCAGGATATCGGTGCGGATCCAAATACTCAGAAACCACTATCGGTGAGTCGTGTGATTGAGTAGAATCATTTGTATAGTTTTGCATTGTTCTGTACATCAAATTTCATCGTTACAAGTTTTGTAACTTTCTATTAGATTTTGTTGTTCAATTTTTCACCACTTCGTATCTCTGCTTGCTGTCAGTAAATGACACATTCCTACATTCCTGTTTGTGTCCAAAAACAATAGAGACCTAAGAGATGTCACAGCAATGCTTTCTTTACAAATGTATCAGGTACCCAGTCCTGGTTGGGAAATACTGATCTTCCCTGATACAATGTAACAATTCCAGGACCTTAGTATTACATCGTAGTATTTTGTATATTTATATTTGCCTTACTAGAAATTCAAAGGGGGGAATGGAAAAAGAAGAAAAGCCCTTTGATAGAGAAGCATAAATGTTATTGTTATTCTATTACCGTTACTTCCATTTCTGGCTGGCAAATTACTGGGGCAAGGCTGCATATTCATAACAATGCGTCACTGAAGGGGGGGGGAGGGAGTGGTGGAGGGAGAGAGGGAGTGGTGGGGGGAGAGAGGGAGTGGTGGGGGGAGAGAGAGTGGTGGGGGGGAGAGGGAGTGGTGGAGGGGAGAGGGAGTGGTGGAGGGGAGAGGGAGTGGTGGAGGGGAGAGGAAGTGGTGGAGGGGAGAGGGAGTGGTGGAGGGGAGAGGAAGTGGTGGGGGGAGAGAGGGAGTGGTGGGGGGAGAGAGGGAGTGGTGGGGGGGAGAGAGGGAGTGGTGGGGGGGAGAGAGGGAGTGGTGGAGGGGAGAGGAAGTGGTGGGGGGAGAGAGGGAGTGGTGGGGGGAGAGAGGGAGTGGTGGGGGGGAGAGAGGGAGTGGTGGAGGGGAGAGGAAGTGGTGGGGGGAGAGAGGGAGTGGTGGGGGGAGAGAGGGAGTGGTGGGGGGGAGAGAGGGAGTGGTGGGGGGGGAGAGAGGGAGTGGTGGGGGGGAGAGAGGGAGTGGTGGGGGGGAGAGAGGGAGTGGTGGGGGGAGAGAGGGAGTGGTGGAGGGGAGAGGAAGTGGTGGGGGGAGAGAGGGAGTGGTGGGGGGAGAGAGGGAGTGGTGGAGGGGAGAGGGAGTGGTGGGGGGAGAGAGGGAGTGGTGGGGGGAGAGAGGGAGTGGTGGAGGGGAGAGGAAGTGGTGGGGGGGAGAGGGAGTGGTGGAGGGGAGAGGAAGTGGTGGGGGGGAGAGGGAGTGGTGGGGGGAGAGAGGGAGTGGTGGAGGGGGAGAGGGAGGGGTGGGGGGAGAGAGGGAGTGGTGGGGGGGAGAGGAAGTGGTGGGGGGGAGAGGGAGTGGTGGAGGGGAGAGGAAGTGGTGAGGGGGAGAGGGAGTGGTGGAGGGGAGAGGAAGTGGTGGGGGGAGAGAGGGAGTGGTGGAGGGGAGAGGAAGTGGTGGGGGGAGAGAGGGAGTGGTGGGGGGAGAGAGGGAGTGGTGGAGGGGAGAGGAAGTGGTGGGGGGAGAGGGAGTGGTGGAGGGGAGAGGAAGTGGTGGGGGGGAGAGGGAGTGGTGGAGGGGAGAGGAAGTGGTGGGGGGGAGAGGAAGTGGTGGGGGGGAGAGGGAGTGATGGAGGGGAGAGGGAGGGGTGGAAGGGAGAGGAAGTGGTGGAGGGGAGAGGGAGTGGTGGAGGAGAGAGGGAGTGGTGGGGGGGGAGAGGGAGTGGTGGAGGGGAGAGGGAGTGGTGGGGGGGAGAGGGAGGGGTGGAGGGGAGAGGAAGTGGTGGGGGGGGAGAGGGAGTGGTGGGGGGAGAGAGGGAGTGGTGGGGGGAGAGGGAGTGGTGGAGGGGAGAGGGAGTGGTGGAGGGGAGAGGGAGTGGTGGAGGGGAGAGGGAGTGGTGGAGGGGAGAGGAAGTGGTGGAGGGGAGAGGGAGTGGTGGAGGGGAGAGGGAGTGGTGGAGGGGAGAGGGAGTGGTGGAGGGGAGAGGGAGTGGTGGGGGGAGAGGGAGTGGTGGAGGGGAGAGGGAGTGGTGGAGGGGAGAGGGAGTGGTGGAGGGGAGAGGGAGTGGTGGAGGGGAGAGGGAGTGGTGGGGGGAGAGGGAGTGGTGGAGGGGAGAGGGAGTGGTGGAGGGGAGAGGGAGTGGTGGAGGGGAGAGGGAGTGGTGGAGGGGGAGAGGGAGTGGTGGAGGGGAGAGGGAGTGGTGGAGGGGAGAGGGAGTGGTGGAGGGGAGAGGGAGTGGTGGGGGGGTGAGGGAGTGGTGGGGGGGAGAGGGAGTGGTGGAGGGGAGAGGGAGTGGTGGGGGGGAGAGGGAGTGGTGGAGGGGGAGAGGGAGTGGTGGAGGGGAGAGGGAGTGGTGGGGGGGAGAGGGAGTGTTGGGGGGGAGAGGGAGTGGTGGGGGGGAGAGGGAGTGGTGGAGGGGAGAGGGAGTGGTGGAGGGGAGAGGGAGTGGTGGAGGGGGAGAGGGAGTGGTGGAGGGGGAGACGGAGTGGTGGGGGGATGTTGTTTGGAGACTTAAAGCCATTTTGCTATCTCCTTTTTACCATAAATAGTCTAAAAATGTTGGATGTCAGATGTTTCCATCCTTTTTTGGCTAGTGCTACCCCTCTCAAATAAGTTTTGTTGCACGACAGTAAAAATGGCTAAAACAATCAATGCACAATACCTACATATTTGTGGGCTACATAGATTACAGGGCCGCTATATGCAGGGACTCTTGCCCCCGGGCCAGCATGGCGGTTTCTTCCAACCACAGCTCTTCACCACAGAACCTGCACACAAACAAACACACACACACACACCTAAATGCCGCACACACACACACACACCTAAATGCCGCACACACACACTCCTGCACACACCTAAATGCCGCACACACTCCTGCACACACCTAAATGCCGCACACACACACACACACACCTAAATGCCGCACACACAAACTCCTGTACACACACCTAAATGCTGCACACACACACTCCTGCACACACCTAAATGCCGCACACACACACTCCTGCACATACCTAAATGCCGCACACACACACTCCTGCACATACCTAAATGCCGCACACACACACTCCTGCACATACCTAAATGCCGCACACACACTCCTGCACACACCTAAATGACGCACACACACACTCCTGCACACACCTAAATGCCGCACACACACACACTCCTGCACACACCTAAATGCCGCACACACACTCCTGCACACACCTAAATGCCGCACACACACACTCCTGCACACACACACCTAAATGCCGCACACACACACTCCTGCACAAACCTAAATGCCGCACACACACACCTAAATGCCGCACACACACACCTAAATGCCGCACACACACACCTAAATGCCGCACACACACACACTCCTGCACACACACCTAAATGCCGCACACACACACTCCTGCACACACCTAAATGCCGCACACACACTCCTGCACACACATACACTCCTGCACACACACCTAAATGCCGCACACACACCTAAATGCAGCACACACACTCCTAAATGCCGCACACACACACCTAAATGCCGCACACACACCTAAATGCCGCACACACACACCTAAATGCCGCACACACTCCTAAATGCCGCACACAGACACTCCTGCACACACACCTAAATGCCGCACACACACACTCCTGCACACACACACACTCCTGCACACACACACCTAAATGCCGCACACACACTCCTAAATGCCGCACACACACCTAAATGCCGCACACACACACCTATATGCCGCACACACACCTAAATGCCGCACACACACACCTAAATGCCGCACACACACTCCTTAATGCCGCACACACACACACACTCCTGCACACACACACCTAAATGCCGCACACACACCTAAATGCCACACACACACACCTAAATGCCGCACACACACTCCTAAATGCCACACACACACTCCTGCACACACACACTCCTGCACACACACACTCCTGCACACACCTAAATGCCGCACACACACACACCTAAATGCCTCACACACACCTAAATGCCGCACACACACTCCTAAATGCCGCACACACACCTAAATGCCGCACACACACTCCTAAATGCCGCACACACACACCTAAATGCCGCACACAGACACACACACACCTAAACAATACCTCCACCCTGAACCAAATGCCTCCAGTCTCACCCACACACAATGCATCCATCATCACCCAAATTTCTCCAGTCTCACGCACATACAAAGCCTCCAGCCTAAGCCAAATTTCTTCCAACCACAACTCTTCAGTGTAGAACCTGCACACACACACACACACCTAAATGCCTCCAGTCTCACTCACACACAATGCCTACAGCCTCACCCTAATGCCTTCAGTCTCACCAACACACAATGCCTTTAGCGTCAACCAAATGCCTCCAAGCCTCCGGCCTCACTCAAATATCTTCCAACCACAACTCTTCAGTGCAAAACCTGCATACAAACACCTAAATGCCTCCAGCCTCACATACAATTCCTCCAGTCTCACTCATAAACAATGCCTCCAGCCTCACCAAAATTCCTCCAGTCTCACTCACAAGCAATGCCTCCAGCCTTACCCACATTCCTCCAGTCTCACCCACACACAATGCCTTTACCCTCACCCAAACTTCTTCCAACCACAACTCTTCAGTGCACACACACCTAAATGCCTCCAGCTTCACACACAAAGCCTCCAGTCTCACTGACACAGAATGCCTCCAGCCTCACCCAAATGCCTCTAGTTTTACCCACACACAATGCCTCCAGCCTCACTCAAATGCCTTCAGCCTTACCCACACACACAATGCCATCAGCCTTCTCCACACACAATGCCGTCAGCAACCTCCACACACAATGCCATCAGGCTCACCCAAATGCCTCCAGCCTACCCACACATAATGCCTCCAGCCTCCCCCACACACAATGCCATCAACCTTCCCCTACACAAGGTTGTCAGCCTCTCCCCCACACAATACTCTCAGCCTCCCCTACACACAATGCCATCAGCTTCCCTCACACACAATGATTCACAGACTTCTACCCCCACAAATTCTTGCAGTCTTCCACTTAAGCACTGTGTAGATAGGACCCCCCTGTAAGAAGCTTGCCCCTAAATGTAGGACTTCACCTCTGGTTAGCTTGAATCCTGCATGTAGGACCTGCCTTCTGTATGTAAGACCTCCTGTAAAAGGTTTCCCACTGTAGGTAGAACCCTCTTGTTGGTAGCTCCCCCTTGTAGATGGGACCCCTATAGGTAACTTGACCCCTGTAGTTAGGAGCCTCCATGTAGGTGGCTTTTAATCTGTAAGTAGCTTGTCCCATATATGTAGGACCCCCTGTATGTAGGTAGCTTGGCCCTGATCTCATCCCTTTTACAGGTGTAGAGGAGTACAGGTGTGTATAGGTGTAGAGAGGTGTACATGGTTGACAGAGGGGTGTATGGGTGAACAGGGCTGACAGAGAGTTGTACAGTAGTGACAGATGGGGGTATACAGGGGTGAAAGAGAGGTGTACAGGGGTGACAGGGGGTGTGCAGGTTTGACGGGGGGTTACAGGAATTACAGAGGTGTGTTAAGGGGTGAAAGAAGGAAGAGGGTGCAGTACCTGAAGCTGAGCTGTGGTTCTGACTCCATGCTTGGCAGCGCAGGTGGGCAAGGAAGAATCTGGAGGCCAGAGCTGCTATACATCTTTTGGAGGAGGATACATAGGAGACGGGACAGCGTCCTCATACCAGAGCATGGGCACCACGCACACAGACTTCTCTTCTCCCTGCACCACCTTGAGTGGCTCACAGGCACTTCAGCCAGTACGGGCAATTAAAAAAATTTTTTTTAGCAGTGTCATCTTTCCCACTGGAGCATCATGGCACCCCAAGGGCACCCCAGTTGGGAATCACTGCTGTATGTATTCCGTGCATGCCTTACAATAATAAATAAAGGAACAACACTTGTATGAATAGACTCACAATAACAAGCATCCAGTGTCATCAGTTCTCCTGTATATGGAAGCAGTATACCTACAGTTTCCAACCTGGGGTACAAGTACCCCAGGGGTACACAGCTATTCTCCTGGGGGTATATGAAAAAAAAGAAACCTGTATTGGCGCTGCAGCCACTAGTCACTGGCTTCTAAAATGGCAGCGGCCGGATCTAGGCAAAGGGGCCACTGTAAGAGAAATTAGCAATGGCTGCTGGTATTAGCTCATTTTGCTGTCCTGGGAATAAGAGCAGGAGGACGGCTGAGAAAAAGTACGGGCACTGCATCAGCTTCCGTGCTCCACTGCTCCTCCGGACCTGGGATCTTCTGCTATGGGACATAGCAGTAGGTACCCAGAC
The DNA here is from genome assembly GCF_029499605.1 of Hyla sarda. Lineage (NCBI taxonomy): Eukaryota > Metazoa > Chordata > Amphibia > Anura > Hylidae > Hyla > Hyla sarda. Next base: position 8,933,461 of record NC_079198.1, on the reverse strand, counting down.
CGGAGGAGAAGTGGAGCACTAAAGTGGGGCAATATGGGGGCCTGCAACTATATGGAGGCAGTATGGGGGGTCAACAACTATATAAGGGCAATGTGGGTTCCTACAACTATATGGGGGAACTGTTGGGGCTTACAACTATATGGTGGAACAGAGGGTGCATACAACTGTATGGGGCAGTGTGGGGGCTACAGATATGTGGGGCAGTGTGGGGGACCTACAATGATATGGGGAAAGTGTTGGGGCCTACAGAGCGGACATACAGCTACAATGGTGCAGTGTGGGAACCTACAACTATATGGGGGCAGTGTGCAGTGTGTGGTGCCTTTAACTATATGGAGGTGGTAAGGGGTCTACAACTATATAGGGGCATCATTTTTGAAAATGGGCTGCAAAGGGGTACCCGACAAAAACGGTAGGGAACCACTGCAGTATACTAATAAAAGTATCAAAGTTCCGGTATTAAAGGGGTATCTACAGGTTATTACGTTCAGTGGCTCATTTACTTTCCCCTGCACAGGGGATGTTTACAGGATGGAGAACATTTGATATACGTTATACCTTGCGCAGGAAGTCATTTTTTTCGCAATCCAATCGGTTTGTGCAAAATATTACGACTTTTTAACAATCTCCACCGTGCCTGCTGGGTGCTTGGGGCTTTTGTGCTTTCCTAGGGTAATAATGCATGGCAGCCTATAGACTCAAATGAGTAAGATCCAGACAGCGATGCAAGAACAGCACTCAGTGAACATATGAAATTGGCAAAATTAATTTCTTTCTTGTACAATAATTCCATACAAAAACAGTAGCTAAAAAAAATGTCAATTTAAAGAGATACCCCGGGGAACTAAACCCATAGCCCATCATTTCCCTCTTGTTAACCTATTTAATTGTCTAAATATCACTCATTAGCTATATAGAGCAGTTCTCTTTGGTTGTCACTTACATGTATTAAGTGAGGGAATGACATCATCCAGCCATCCATTTTGTCTCTGTCCAAATCTCTCCCTGAAAGCAGCCCCCACCCTCTTGACCTGAGAGACACAGACCATGTGGTTTCTGCCCTGCACTGATGAGTCATGCTCTCTTTTGTGCTGGGAGGTGTGTGCAGCCTTAGTCAATAAGACACTGAACCTCTTTGCTGCTGCTCAGAGCAGGAGGGTAGGGGCTGCTCTCAGAATGTGAGCTGGCTGGCAGGCCTGCAATGATTGTTGGGAGATGTAGACAAGGGGAGGGATGGGAAAGAACATCAAGCAGCCAGAGAAGACAACAGGAGCCATGCATACCATGCAGGATGGTTTACAGGAAACACATCCAGGTACTGTGGTGGCTTTGGTGCTTTTTACATACAGTAGGGAAAAAAAGTATTAAACAGCCACCAATTGTGCAAGTTCTCCCACTTAAAAAGATGAGAGGCTGTAATTATCATCATAGGTTATAACTTCAACTATGAGAGACAGAATAGGGGGAAATAATACAGGAAATATATTGTCTGATTTTTAAAGAATTTGCAAATTATGGTGGAAAATAAGTATTTGGTCACCTACAAACAAGTAAGATTTCTGCCTCTCACAGACCTGTAACTTCTTCTTTAAGAGTCTCCTCTGTCCTCCACTCGTTACCTGTATTAATGGCTCCTGTTTGAACTTGTTATCAGTATAAAAGACACCTGTTCACAACCTCAAACAGTCACACTCCAAACTCCACTATGGCCAAGACCAAAGAGCTGTCGAAGGACACCAGAAACAAAATTGTAGACCTGCACCAGGCTGGGAAGACTGAATCTGCAATAGGCAAGCAGCTTGGTGTGAAGAAATCAACTGTGGGAGCAATTATTAGAAAAATGGAAGACATACAAGACCACTGATAATCTCCCTCGATCTGGGGCTGTCACACCCCCCTTCCATAGACTTGCATTGAGGGGGCAGGGCCTGACATCACAAGGGGTGGAGTCTTGACGTCACGATCTTCCATCCCCATGGTCGGGAGCCAGAACCTCCAGCGGTTCCGGAAGCAGATACGGTGGGTGCTGCATGCTATATTGCGGCGGGACCCCCGTGATCAGACATCTCATCCCCTATCCTTTGGATAGGGGATAAGATGTCTAGGGGTGGAGTACCCCTTAAACTTTCTGGCACCAGTTGATTTAAAAAAAAAGTTTTCCATCGAAGTACCCCTTTTATCGTAAAACCCAAAATAGGCAGTAAAATCTCCCCAAATTCCCTATATATGTCAAATGTCATCCCATCGGATCCCGGCGATGATGTACCTAAACAAGTATTTAATGCATCTTTTATTTCCTCTACCGAAATCTCCTTATCCAGACTACACCTCTGATGTAGACCTCCGCATGTTGCATGAGATGGTGCCTATTTACCTCCCACTAATCCCCAAATTGCATTACCCCCAACCCCCCCAACTTTCTTTGGCGGGACCCAGCTGTGGGCATGGGAAGCCTTCCTGTTCCCAGTGGCAACTTCTTTGGTGGAGAGCAGGAAACGCAAAGCATGTGCCTGCTCCACCAATAGTGTGAAGGAAGGGTGTCCTCTCTGCTCTCCTCTCCTCCTCTGCTCTCCTCTTCTGCTCTCCTCTCCTCCTCTGCTCTGCTCCTTCCAGACTGTCAGCCCCTGCGCTGATATTACAAGGCGTGCATGCTGCAGGTAATCCTTACAACAAACCCCAGAGGGAAACACGGTAATGACAATACCAACAAACTTAGGGGGCATCCCCAAAAGGGGTACCCTAAACTAGAACCCCCCCCCCCCCCCCTGAAAAAAATTAAAATATATATATAACCTTTATTAAACACTTAAACTATAATGGTGAAAAACAGATATAGTAATTCACCTATTCACCACTAGGTGTCAGTATCACACAAAGAAAGGTTAAAAACCCAGCTAGTCAAGCACTTGTTTTCAGTTGATTTTCATAATACTGCCAAAGTAACAGTGGGCCACTATATCTTTTGGGCCACTCGAGTGGCTAATGAGTGATAGATCTTAATGCTGACCGAAAACGCTGCTGATTAAAATATCACATGAGCCTAAGTCCTGACGTTTCGCTGGAGACCCAGCTTCATCAGAGGATTGGTGGCTACTGAAGATATAGTGGCACACTGTTACTTTGGCAGTATTATGAACATTGACTGAAAACAAGTGCTTGACTAGCTGGGTCTTCAACCTTTCTTTGTGTGATACTGACACCTAGTGGTAAATAGGTGAATCACTATATCTATTTTTCACCATTTTAAGTGTTTAATAAAGGTTATATATAAGCATTTTATGGTGGGGTTTCCATTTTAGGGTACCCCTTTGAGGGATGTCCCCTAAGTTTGTTGGTATTGCTGCAGGTAATGTCTCTGGCCCCCTCTGTCTGCCGACATGGGGCGGGGCTATGCCCAACGCTTGCTCCAGCGTTCAGAACAGATTGTTCCAAACGCTGAGACGAGGCGTTCCCCTTTAAGATTTATAGACATCACTTGATAAGAATTTAAAAAACAAAAAAGCAAACAAACCCTATCCCTGTGTGTCCAATAATCCCACCCCCACCCCCTCCCCACTGAATGACCGTAGCATTCTGTGACAGATCTCTCTATTCAGCCAGGTCCGTCCATCAGGTATGGGGGGGGGGGGGGTAAAGGAGGAGAGCACAGAGGCACGTCCTCACTCCATGGGGTCCCCACCCTCTATATCAAATATGAATTCTAACACTTTAGTATTTATCTGTATTTTGTATATTTAAATAAATAAATGCACATGTTTGCCGAGAAACAGCAATGTTAATTTCTTTCTTTTCCCTTAACTACATTTTTGGCTGGGGCGAGGCTGCACATCTGGCAGTGCCAGGAGGATAAGAAGGAAGTTGGCGAGGATGCTAATAAGGTCGTTAATAATGAGAGCTTGTCTAGCGATAAAATAACAGAACAGAACCTGTTGTATGAATTGATACATCTATTACATAACAGGCGTCCATTGTCAATAATTCTCCTGTATATGGAAGCAGTATAGTTGTAAGACTGTCAGAGGGCCCGCATTTTTCAATATTTGGTGGATGTGATTACGTGTTATTAAATTCAACTCATTCGCTTTTTCTCCCTGCACTGTGGGTGTTTACTCAATATAAGACATAACAATGCAACTGCTGGGTTCTTTGATATTAGGTTTAGTTGCATTATGTTTGTCTATAACTGCGAAATAGATCACCTTTTATTAGTATTCAGTGCAGAAAACCCATGCAATCACAAATTGTTCACTTATTTTATCTTTTAACTACACATAGTTGTATATATGTGGTAATGGATCAGCATGACCGACCATGGAGAACTGAGAAAGTTTGACCCACTGTGCAGGGACCATGTAGGACTAATGTCTACTCTCCCCTGTGGTGAATGGCTCAGAGTAACACAAGCCACAAAGGGGAAAGAGGGCGCTTCATGATCGGCTTATTTTAAAGGAAACCTTCTAAGGAATAGGTCCAACCTCTTCAAGAATATTATTTATTTTTAAAATTTCAGTAAGAAGGAAATCTTTCTTCTTCTTTTTTTTTTTAAGGTGGAATGACTACTACAGGTATCGAAAGGTCATGTGTACCTTCATCTGAATGTAACCTCAAGGGCAGCATAGGATTTCTGCATGGACAAATGAAGATGGCCTCTTCATGTTGCAACACTGACAAATGTACTCCGATTATTCCTTCATGTAAGTCATTAATGTATTTATTTACATAAACTAGTAGTTTGGAACATTGTCCAAGGGATCCCAGTTTGCCAACACAGAATAATTAAAGGGGTATTCCGGGCAAAAAAGATTTTATCCCCTATCCTAAGGATTGGGGATAAGATGTGTGATCGAGGGGGGCCCGTTTCTGAGACCCCCAGTGATCTCCCTGAAGCACCCGCATTCTATGCGGGTGCTGAATCTCTAGTTTCGGAAACCTCCGGGTTTCTGGGACTGGGGACGTGACATCACGATACGCCCCCCCCTCCATTCATATCTGTCACGCCCCCTCCCATAGACATGAATGGAGGGGGCGTAGCGTGATGTCACGTCCCCAGTCCCAGAAACCCGGAGGTTTCCGAAACTGGATCCTTAAAATCTTTTTGCCCGGAATACCCCTTTAATATTTCATATAATTCATGGTGCTTTCTGTAATGTGGCCACTCTTACTCAGGATCTCACAATATTGCGGTAAGAGGTTCATATAGAACAAATATTACATTTACCATTAAAGTCACTTGCGGCTCCCACACCAATAATTGTCTACACCCCCCCCCCCCATCCATCTATCTCTCCAACAATCTACTAGTGTAAGAGGACCTTACACTAAGTGACACTGATGAGGATGAGGAGGAGCATGACCAACCTTGACAGAATGGGATGAAGGTGGAACAAGCTGGGTCCTCAGAAAAGCTGTCAAAGATGGCTAGGGGTACACAGTCAGCTTGCCATGGCTCTCCGCAGGGTCATCTCTCCACTACCTCTGCCAGCACTACCCCAACAAGAGGCAGGAGCATCAGCAGCAGCAGTGGTGGTATCTTGATGTTTGAGCACATTATGGCGAAATTTCTGCATCCTGTATGCTCCCTTGACATGAGTCGTGAAAGGGATGTAAACCCCCACATGAACAACCAGGTTGAGGCCTACCTCAGCATTGCACTTTCTGACTGACACCATGAGCCCAGACCCAATAGACTTCTGGCTCACCAGATTAGACCATTGTCCAGAACTTGCCCAATTTGCCATGAGTGTTCTGTGTTTTCCACCCTCTAGTGTGGCTTCAGAGAGGGTGTTCAGTGCAGCAGCCGGGGTGGTAACCCCGAAGCGAACGAGATAGGCAGCCAACAGCGTGGAAAAACTGACTTTACTAATCAGACATGGATCAGCAAGGAATTTAAACCTCCTGTGCTAGATGCCAATGATTACGTTGTACAACCACCAACCCTGCTGTATGCTAGTGACATTTGTCCGCCATCTCATGCTGTATGCTATTCACATCAGTCAGCCACCACCTGCTGTATGAGGGATACTACTAGAAACACCAATCCACCATCACCCTTCTTCCAGCCAGCAGCAGAGGAAAGAAATGCACAGATGGCGCAATATAGTGCAGTTAATCCTTATTAATAGGGGCGGACAGCTGTCCAAAAACAGAATATTGCTCACTTATGGGTGTTCTGCAGGCAGGCACAACACTGGCGATCGCGTGTAGTAAGTAGCTGGAAGCGATGTTCAGTATCTGGAGGCAGCCTGCCGTCGGACCCGCTATGCAAGCGGTGTGGATACAGGAGAAAGCAGCTGGTTCCGTGAGCCCCTGGCAAGGTTCCCGCAGAACCTTGGTGCACCAAGGTGCGCCTCCTAGCCAAAATCGAATTTTTCTGCCGGAGTTCTGCAGGAACCTTGCCAGGGACTCACGGAACCAGCTGCTTTCTCTTTCTTCCAGCCAGGCCTTCACATACACAACCCCTCATCCCCCGAAAATGGATATGTTTTTCGGCTTTTCATATATTCTGTTACTACTCCCAAAAAAAAAGGGACACGCTTGAAAGAATCCATGCCGTCTTCTTCACTTGCTAGACTAAGAACCTCTTGCTACTCCAAGAAAAGGGATGATTTTTGGCATGCTTGGAAAAAGCCACTGCATCTTCCCATGCCTCTGTGTGCATATTTACACCGGCAAGCATCTACAGACAACTAGGGATACTTTCAGCCGCTTTATTTTGAAGTGAATACGCTTAAAAAAGGGGCGAGCTGTAATAGTTACCATTGGTTGCCACATGTCCCCATAACCGAGCCTTAAAAACACTTTAAAACTACTTGAATACATTCCTTAGGCTAAGTTTCCACTTGTTTTTTTTTCTGTCTGTTTTTGGAAAGCTGCCACTGCAGTTTTTGAGCCAAAGCCAGAAGTGGATTAAAAAAGAATAGGACATATAAAGGAAAAACTTACACTGTCCTTCCTTATGGATCCACTTCTGACTTTGGCTCAAAAACTGCAGTGGCAGCTTTCCAAAAAAAAACGCCAGAAAGTGGAAACTTAGCCAACAGTGTTAGACAGGGATGAAGAGGTGTTAGGAAGTGTCATAAATGTGTTTAGGGATTTATTTCATTGCCGGTTCGAGTCGATTTCCGTGAGTTTGGTGAGTCCGACGAACTAAACTTCTCAAATGTTTGCTCAACTCTAGTGTAGAAGCTCCCTGATTCCAGTCCATGGAGAAGGTGACCACCACTGACAGCCAGTTCCCTGGTCAACTTATTGTGATGTTAGGTTCTAGCTAAAGATGACCCCTTGAGTAAAGAAAAGGGGTAACAATGACTTGAATTCCTGTTTAAATAGATTTTTATTGAATTTTAAACAATGTTTACATGTAGAATATCAGTCGTCATATTTAAACATGTTATATAATAATTAGAGAACACGTGTTAACGAAAAATAACTAAGAATTAGTTTATTATCACATCTTCAACATAGGTTGTTACATAGTAATAACGCCTCATCAGGTGTATTTGTTAAACTATATAAACCACAAATTTGTAATGTCATAAAATGTGAAATGGTGACAAGAAGGAACTTAAAGGAGTATTCCAGATTTGGAAAATTCATCCCCTATTGTAAGGATATGGGATGAGTTTCAGATTACAGGGGTCCCACCACTGGGACCCCCTGTGATCTCCCATATGGGACTCCGGCTCTCAGGCCAGATAGCGCGTGTCAACCAACGCACGGAGCAGCAGCCAACATGTCCCCTCAATACAGCACTATGGCAGAGCCGGAGATTGCTGAAGGCGATGCTCTGGCTCTACCATAGAGTTGTATTGAGGGTGCGTGTCAGCGGCCGCTTCGTGCAGTGTTCTACACGCTCCCTTCCCACGGACGGCCGGGGCAGTGTATGGGAGATCGTGGGGGCTCTCAGGGGTCCTCCTTAGGATAGGGGATAAGTTTTACAATCCTGGAGTACTCCTTTAAAAGTGATTATGAAGGTATGTGAGATACGTTTTCATTAATAACTTTAAAAGCAACAATGACATGTTTAGTTTGTTCATACGACTATCAAAGGTCGGTCCAGTTACATACAATACGTTTATAAACCATTTCATAATTTATGACAATAACAATTCCTAAAGGAAATCGTCATCAGTGTCACCGCACTAACCTGTTGGGACAGCCACGTAGTGCGGGTGACACTGATGATAACAATACTTACCTGTCCCCAATCCGTGATCCCGTTCTCCCTTCTCTTGCTCGTTCAGACAGCAGGCTTGGGGCACTGGTGGAGCTTTCTGACGTCATTGCTCAGGAAGGAAACTCCGTCTCAAGCCTGCCGGCCGTACCAGGAAGGTAATGGGAGAACAGATCAGGGACAGGTAAGTATTGTTATCATCAGTGTCACCCGCACTATCTTCCTGTCCCAACATGACAGATTTCTTTTAAAGGTTCATACATGAAAAACATTATATTATACATATTATTTAAAAAAATCTAATTTTAGATATTTTTTCTCTTTGGTTGTAGTCCCAATAATAAGCTCTGACCCCAATGGAGTGGTCTGCCGTTCCTGTATCTCTGGCGACTCTACCTGGTGTTACACTTCAGATACCATACAATGCACAGGGAATGAGAATATGTGTCTCCTCCAGACATCAAAAATGTCAGGTATAAAAAGTTGTTTCTTTTTTACTTCACTTCTAAGGAGAAACCATTGACAATGTCCATTTGTGAAGATATGGCAATAATATGGAAGTACTGACATAAAAGTCTCTTACGTGCTACTTATTGAAACTGAGGGATGACAGATGTAGGGCCAAATGGAGAAACACAACCTTTGTTTTGGTGCTGAAGCATCTGGTAGGTTGTTGGGTCTTTAATCTCCAGATTAAAGGGGTATCCCGGCCCTAGACATTTTATCCCCTATCCAAAGGATAGGAGATACGATGTATGATTATGGGGGTCCCCCCCACTAGGAACCTCCTCAATCTCCTGCACACCACCCCAGCATTCAGAACTCTTCCTTTCGAATGCTCTGTTTGGGGCCGTGGTCGTGATGTCATGCCACACCTCCGTGTGATGCCACATCCCCTCTATTTACATGTATGGGAGGGGTCGGAATGGCCACGGCCATCACAATCCCGAACCCAGTGTTCAGAACTAAAAGTTCAGAATGCCGGGGTGGCCTGCAGGAGATCGCGAGGGTTCCCACGATGACACATCTTATTGTATATCTTTGTGACAGGGGATAAGATGCCAAGAGGTGGAGTACCCCTTTAAGGAAAGGAATACACTAAATAAACCTGATGTATGAAAACCGGCCAATAACATCATAGTTTTTATTTCCAAGAAAATCTAGGAAATGAAAGCTGCCATGTGGTTGGCCAGTGTGTATATTGGACAATCTTTATATACGAGGCCTAATAATGTGTTACATGAAAGCTCTTATATATATGATTACAGGATCAGTCCCCGTTTCAACAGCCATTCGTGGGTGCGCAACTAAATCCGTCTGTGACGTTGGCAGCCAGTCCTATAGTATCGGAGGATTATCTGTTGAAGCGAAGTACATCTGCACCAGCGGTGGAATAAGCGTCCGTACAGTCGTCCTGACTCCGGCCATCGTGTGTCTTCTGCTGCTGAAATTGTTCTTCTAACTTATTAGGAATTCTGAATGTGGCCAAAAGAAATGAGAAATGCACTGACGTAATATAACAATGACCTATATAATAGTAATATATACATCTTGCTTCCATTGCTTTTCATATTCTTGTCAATTTTACATTTGCTTTCTAAATAGCTTCCACCGATAATTCCAGAACAATGATCCTTCTCCAAAGTCCAGAACAAAGGAGAACTACAAGTCCTGTACATGGGAAGTGAGACGTTTCGATTTCCTTCTCGCCCCTCTCTATGTATGTGCTGTAGTCTTCCTTGCTGCGGTTTTTATACGGATTATTCATGTTTTTACTCTTTGCCCTTTTTCTGGCACCAAAGCCCGAAACCTCCTCCACTCTCTCGAAGAACCCGAAGAAATATCTAATGAACCCAATGACCTGGTGAAAAATGTGTCTTATGGTAAATTCTCTATTTTACAAAAAACCTTCCTGTAGAAAATTCGTACTCTTGGAGAGATTTGAAAGAAAAAGGACACTTGTCTGGCGCTTGCTGGATCGGGAAAGTTGTAAGGATGCCCCAAGAAAAAGGACACTTGTCTGGCGCTTGCTGGATCGGGAAACAAAGTTGTAAGGATGCCCCAAGAAAAAGGACACTTGTCTGGCGCTTGCTGGATCGGGAAACAAAGTTGTAAGGATGCCCCAAGAAAAAGGACACTTGTCTGGCGCTTGCTGGATCTGGAAACAAAGTTGTAAGGATGCCCCAAGGGGCATCCTTACAACTTCGTTTCCAGATCCAGCAAGTGCCAGACAAGTGTCCTTTTTCTTCCAAATCTCTCCAAGAGTACGGATTTTCTACATTGCTACACTGGCCCAGGTCACTGGGCACGGACAGACACAGGCTGCTGCTGATTCCTCCATGCTTAAAGGGGTACTCCAGTGGCAAACTTTTCCTTTTAAATGAACTAGTTCCAGTTAAACAGATTTGTAAATGACTTCTATTAAAATAATATTTATCCTTCCAGTACTTTCTAGCAGCTGTGTGTGCTACAGAGGAAATTCTGTTCTTTTTGAATTTCTTTTTTGTCTTGTCCACAGTGCTCCCTTACCTCTTCCCTCCTGGTTTGGCCCTTATCTTACATCTACCCTTTTCGCCTGGCCCTTTCTTCTTCTATTGCCAAATAGAATTAAGGGGTTCTCCACCATAAGGTGATTTTAGTACGTACCTGCCAGACAGTAATGGACATACTTAGGAAGGATCTGTCCTTGTCTTGGGGCTAAATGGCTGTGTTTTGAGTCCATCATAAAGCTGCCACTTTTTGTGAAATGGCTATTTCCTGTTGGAGTTCCCTCCCTCCAACTACAAGTCCCAGGATCCCTTCTTTGTAAATAGGAGGTTACATTTTAGTCAACACCACCCCCCCCCCACCCATTCCAGCACAGATAGACTCCCTTCCATTCATGCTCTGCTTGAATCTACAATTTCCTGCAGTCCTGTGGAGTCCCATTAAAGCACAGACAGGCTTCCTTTGAACGCCTGACTAGTGATGTAATTTCTCAGGCTGCACTGCGACCTGGACAAACCTGAGACAACACTCATTTTGTATGCTGCTAAAAAATTACATTAGGGCAAAGATCACTTAAGAATTGCAAGACCACCATCAACACAGGTACGGACACGATATTATAAACTACACTTACTTTACAGCCCCTGGTACATAGTCAAAGAAAATAAAAAATTCCCGGAATACCCTTTTAAGGATCAAAAGTAGTGGAAGATGCTGATGTGCTGCTGACCGGAAACAGTAGAAACCACTGGAATCCAATTCTAAGAAATCTTCTTGGTACAGACATTCAGTACGACCACAGAACAGAGATTTTAGTTTTCAAAGAAAAATCATTTCACTTTTTAAGTGTTTTTTTTGTTTTTTTGTTTTTTATCTTTTCTCATTGATATCTCACTGTTGACCACTTGTCATCATTTTTTTTCATACCCCATGATATTTTCTTTCATACCCCAGAATACTGTTGTGAAATGTTTCAATAAAAATACATAAAAATGTATTGATGTTATATACAATTATTTGTGTACAGATGGAAGATTGATATGAGCAACATGAAGGCCCCGTATATGAAATATCCATTACAGTCTATAGAGGATGTGTATAGGTTACAAGATGACTTGGATAGACTAAGTGTCTGGGCATCCACTTGGCAAATGAGGCTCAATGTGGATAAATGTAAAGTTCTGCATCTGGGTACTAAAAATCTGCAGCATCGTATGTCTTGGCAGGGAAGGGGTGGGGGGTTAAACTGGGAGGGTCCCTGGCAGAGAAGGATCTGGGTGACTTGTAGATCATAGACTACAGAATAGCACAATGTCAGGCAGCTGTTTCTAAGTAGTGATGAGCAGCAGCGGCCATATTGGAATTTGCGATATTTCACTAATATATTGACGATTATTCGTCCTATGTTCGCAAAATTCGCATATTCGATATGTCCGTTCACTTTTTTTTCCCCATGCGAAAATTTGCATGAAAAATTTGCATAAAATTTTGCATGTGAAAAAACAATAAGAAAAAACTAATATTCGTCATTGCGAATATATAGCACCCGCCCCGGGTGCCGCTCACAAGGGGGGTGCCAGGGGCGGACTGAGCCGCCGCCGCCGCCACCACTACTGAGGATCCGGGACACTCGTCCCAAATACCCAGCAGTAAGCGGTACATTCTCCTGTATGCGCGATACACGTACATACAGGAGAAGGCGTCCCCTCTGTGTGAGCCGCATCTGCAGCTACACAGAGGAGACGTGACTTCCGCCCCCACGCAGGACGCAGTACAGGCGCCGGTGACGTCACTCATCAGCGCCTGTACTGTGGAGGGGAGAAGATGCGGGCCCTGCTGAGGAGATCGCTGCGGGGGATATCAGGTGAGCATCCTTTTTTAATTTTTTTTTCTCAACTCTGCATATACCTATGGGGAAGGGGAGGGGGGGTTACTCTACATATACCTATAGGGGAGGAGGAGGGGAGGGGGGGTTACTCTACATATATACCTATAAGGGAGGAGGAGGGGAGGGGGGGTTACTCTACATATATACCTATAGGGGAGGAGGGGGGTTACTCTACATATAACTATAGGGGAGGGGGGTTACTCTACATATACCTATGGGGGAGGGGGGGGTTACTCTACATATACCTATGGGGGAGGGGGGGGGTGTTACTCTACATATACCTATGGGGAGGGTTACTCTACATATACCTATGGGAAGGGGGGTTACTCTACATATAGCTATGGGGGAGGGTTACTCTACATATACCTATGGGGGAGGGGGGGGGGTTACTCTACATATACCTATGGGGGAGGGTTACTCTACATATACCTATGGGGGAGGGGGGGTTACTCTACATATACCTATGGGGGAGGGGGGGTTACTCTACATATACCTATGGGGGAGGGGGGTTACTGCATATACCTATGGGAAAGAGGGGGGGTGTAACTGCATATACATATGGGAAAGAGGGGGGGTGTAACTGCATATACCTATGGGAAAGTGGGGGGTGTAACTGCATATACATATGGGAAAGAGGGGGGTGTAACTGCATATACATATGGGAAAGTGGGGGGGTGTAACTGCATATACCTATGGGAAAGGGGGGGTGTAACTGCATATACCTATGGGAAAGGGGGGGTGTAACTGCATATACCTATGGGAAAGGGGGGGTGTAACTGCATATACCTATGGGAAAGAGGGGGATGTAACTGCATATACCTATGTACCTATGGGAAAGAGGGGGGATGTAACTGCATATACCTATGGGAAAGGGGGGGTGTAACTGCATATACCTATGGGAATGAGGGGGGTATAACTGCATATACCTATGGGAAAGAGGGTGTGTGTAACTGCATATACCTATGGGAAAAAGGGTGTGTGTAACTGCATATACCTATGGGAAAGGGGGGGTGTAACTGCATATACCTATGGGAAAGAGGGGGGGGGGGTAACTCTGCCTATACCTATGGGGAAAGGGGAGGAAAGGGGGGTGGGGCAACTGCCTATACCAATGGGGAGAGGGGGGTAATTCTGCCTATACCAATGGGGAAGAGGGGGGTAACTCTGTAACTCTGCCTATACCAGTTGGGAAGAGGGGGATCTGCCTATACCTATGGGAAAAAAGGGGTTTAACTCTGCCTATACCTATGGGAAACGTTTTTTTTTTTTTTTTTTTACTCTGCCTATACCTACGGGGAAAGGGGGTGGGGGGACTCTGCTGCCTATACCTAAGGAGAAAGGGGGGTTAACTCTGTTCCTATACCTATTGGGAAGGGGGTTTAACTCTGCTGCCTATACCTACAGGGAAGGGGGGCTATCTAACGTTATACCTGGATGCCTAACTACTTACCTACATACCCAGCTACCTAAGTATGTACATACCTGGCCTTCATACATGGCTGCCTAACTACCTAGCTAGCCCTCTACCTACCTAACTTGTCACCTACCTACATATCTGGCTTCCTGATCTACCTACCTAGTTACCTATTTACCTGGCTACCTACCTACCTGCCCTTTTAATGTGCAGGACACCAAGGAGGGCATTATTACACTTTGTGGGCCTATAGATGGGAAGATTGTGTAGAGGAGGGGAGGGCACTGAATGTATGCAGAGTCTGACATGTTTTTCCTGCAGATGTTAAGAGATCTACATGGCGGTCTTATCCGGACGGAGAAGAAAAGGAAAGAGGATGCCGCTGATCAGAAAAGACGTAATTGTGAGTCCCAAAATGTAACTGCAATCACTTATATGGTATATACATCCTGTGTACAGCTGTTATCTAACGCCATATGGTCCTGTATGTAATCACTTATATTGTATACAGATCCTTTATAGTATACTGGTCTGTATATAGTGGTTTTATTCAGTACAGAATGGCAGTATTATCTCGTTATTGTGTGGTGGTATATATTTACTCCTTGTATACCAGTATTATTGGTCATGGAAATTTACCTATGTTAAAGTGTTTCTTATAAATATAAATTGTAGTTTATTGTGTGGGATTTAGGTGGAATAGGAGCGTGGCAGAAGATTGACGAGCTGCAGAGACTAGCAGGGGCACTTGCTTTTTTTTTGGTCCGTGGGCCCTGAGTGTTGTCAGTCCGCTCCTGGGAGGGGGTGTAATTAAGGGGGGGGGGGGTAAATAAAGGGGGGGGGGAGGGGAGTGCCAAACAAAAGGTCTGCCCCGGGTGCCAAATGCTCTAGGTACGCCCCTGGCCGAAGTGATCCCTGGCTGTCACGATCAGCATATCGTGACACCATTATGCAGATAGTAAGCACCTACCATATACCATTCTTGACAGGCTATGCTACACTTCCCCACTTGCGGTCTCAGCGGTCCCCGACTATCATGATCAGCGTACGTCTTTATACTGACTAGATATCAGTGTGACAGGCTGCGCTTGATTCCCCTACTCACAGTCCAAACACCAGAGTGTTTCCATTTGCCAGCTGTTACATTGTAGCCAATAGTGCGCTACTATGTTGTGTTTACTTGACCTCGGTGTAGTGTCGGAGACGAAGAGGTATTTCCTTTCTCGAAAGAAATTGGGTTACAAATTTGAGGCTCATTTCTCTCCTTTTACCCCTTGTAAAAATTCAAAAATTGGGTCTACAAGAACATTCGAGTGTAAAAAAAATGAAGATTTTGAATGTCCTCCTTCACTTTGCTGCTATTCCTGTGAAACACCTAAAGGGTTAACACACTTTCTGAATGTCATTTTGAATACTTTGAGGGGTGCAGTTTTTATAATGGGGTCACTTATGGGGTATTTCTAATATGAAGGCTCCTTAAATCCACTTCTAATCTGAACTGGTCCCTGAAAAATTCCGATTTTGAAAACTGTGAAAAATTGGAAAATTGCTGCTGAACTTTGAAGCCCTCTGGTGTCTTCCGAAAGTAAAAACATGTCAACTTTATGATACTAACATCAAGTAGACATATTGTATATGTGAATCAATATATAATTTATTTGGGATATCCATTTTCCAAGCAGAGAGTTTCAAAGTAAAAAAAAAAAATGCTAAATGTTCTTCAAATTTTGGATTTTTTCACCAAGAAATGATGCAATTATCAACGAAAATTTATCGCTAACATAAAGTAGAATATGTCACAAAAAAACAATCTCAGAATCAGATTGAAAGGTAAAGCATTCCAGAGTTATTAATGCTTAAAGTGACAGTGGTCACTCCCGTGGAAAACTTTTTTTTTTTTTTTTTTTAAATCAACTGGTGCCAGAAAGTTAAACAGATTTGTAAATCACTTCTATTAAAAAATCTTAATCCTTCCAGTACTTTTTAGGGGCTGTATACTAAAGAGAAATCAAAAAAAGAAATGCATTTCCTCTGATGTAATGACCACAGTGCTCTCTGCTGACCTCTGCTGTCCATTTTAGGAACTGTCCAGAGCAGCATATGTTTGCTATGGGGATTTTTTCCTGCTCTGGACAGTTCCTAAAATGGACAGCAGAGGTCAGCAGAGAGCACTGTGGTCGTGACATCAGAGGAAATGCATTTCTTTTTTTGATTTCTCTGCATTATACAGCCCCTAAAAAGTACTGGAAGGATTAAGATTTTTTAATAGAAGTGATTTACAAATATGTTAAACTTTCTGGCACCAGTTGATTTAAAAAATAAAAAATAAAAAGTTTTCCATGGGAGTTCCCCTTTAAGGTGAAGATAAGTTTCACTTTTGGAAAAATGAAACTAATACTAAACAAAAGCAGCAGAAGCAGAAGGATAAAACTCACTTTCTGCAGCCATGTGTCTCCGGAGGTTTGTACTGTTCCTTTCTGCTATAGCAGCAACAGGTAAGTTCTAATACTTATAACCTCATATATACTGAAGTTTTTTTTTTTTTTATAACTGTTTATTTAAAGGATTTTGTATTTTAATACAGAAGAAAAATACGACATGTGTACAGTGAGCATGAGTACTTTGTAATATATAAAGCAAAATTTGCAACTTTATATATAAAGGAGAAACACTTTAGAGATGAAGTAGGAGGAGAGAAAGGGAAAGAAAGTAAAATTAAAAAAGAAATAATGATGAAATAAATTAAAATAAATAAAAGAGAGAATATAAAAAAGAGAATCTCGCATGGCCATGGCACATTAGTGGTTATTCAGAGAATCATCATAATCCTCCCAAAGCCTCCATATCTTCTGAAAGACACGGAGTTTATTATCTAGTACTGCTGAAAGACGTTCCATCCTATACACCTCTTTAATTTTTTCCAACAGGGCTCGAGTCGGCGGGGATTCGGGAGATTTCCACCAACGGGCTATGAGACAATTAGATGCAGTCAGAATATGTAAGAGCAGTTTAGAAGAGGTGGACGGCATTCCGGAAACAGGGAGATTCATATAGTTGAATGGAGGGGGATATGTACTCCCAAAACCTGAAGGATTAGGGATTGGACCTTCAACCAAAAGTGGCTCAATGCGGGACAGTCCCAAAAGATATGTTGTATAGAGCCAGGTCCAACCTGACATCTCCAGCATAGAGGGGATACCTGAGGGAAGAGGCGGTGCAATTTCTCTGGGGTCTGATACCACATCATTAATATTTTATATTGATTTTCCTGGTATGAAATGCAGGAAGATGACTTTGCAGCAGCCTTCCAAATAGTCTGCCATTGGGAGGTGGACAAAGGGGCGCCCAAATAGGAGTCCCACTTGTCCATATGTCTATGATTGACTATGCCTCCTTCAGAGGACAAAATATTATAGATAGCAGAAATGAGGCCTTTTGTGGACGTAGAACCCCTACATAATAATTCAAATGAAGTGGGAGGTGGAAAGGGGGGGCCATTTAGGGGCAGTTCCAGGTAGTGTATAATCTCCCGGTACAGCTCGGAGGCACCATCTGGGAGGTCGAATTTGTCCCGCAGGACCCAGAAGGGGAGGAGGGTCTTTGAGCATGGATCAATTATGTCAGCTAAGGGAAAAAGATGAGATTGGATCCATGGAGTGACAGTTATAGGGTCCCAACTATTTGGGATCAGGGGGTTGTACAGTAGGGGAGTAAGAAGTGTGATATTAGATTTAAGATGGAACATGGACATGGATTGTTTCCAAATGTCAATCGTCAATTTCATGGGACCCAATAATTTAGGGGAAGGACATATGGTTTCTTTAGACCATATAAAAAAACGGGTGTATAGGGGAGACCCACATCTTATCTACCTCCGTCCATTTGTTAAAGGCCAGAAAAGTTGACCAGGATGGGATTCTGTGTAAGTGGGCAGCTAAGTAATATTTATGTAGATCTGGCACAGCAAGACCTCCATAAGATTTTTTAGTAGTGAGGACGGATGCAGGGATTCTATGGTGGCCCCCACCCCAGATACATTTAAACATTTCAGAATGAAGTTTTTTTTAGCATGGTTTTGGGGACATGGACAGGCAATGTTTCAAGCAAATATAATACTTTAGGTAGTATAGACATCTTGACTGTGGCCATCCTCCCAAAGAAGGACAGAGGGAGTGAAGACCATTTTTTTCAATAAAGCTTTGATATTATTCAGGAGGGGTAGGAAGTTTGCCTTATATAAAGTTGAGTATTTAGTGGTGAGGTGACTTCCTAAGTAAGAGATGGAGTCAGATTGCCATTTATATGGGAAGGAGGATTTTAAGGACCTGAGGACTTCATCAGAAATATTTATTGGCAGGGCTTCGGTGTTGTAGGAATTTATTTCATAACCCAATTGACTGCTATATTCAGAAAGGGCTATATGTAAGTTCGGTAGGGAGATCTGGGGGTTACAGAGTGACAAAAGGACATCATCTGCAAATAGGGAGATTTTAAATTCCCTCGAATTGATTTTAATTCCTTGAATGTTAGGATCATTGCGGATATGAATCGCAAGAGGTTCAATACAAAGAATAAATAGTAATGGGGATAGGGGGCATCCTTGGCGAGTCCCATTTTTGATGGTAAAGCTATGAGACGTGGCGTGAGGTAGGCGGACTTGGGTTGTGGGAGAGGTATAAAGGCAGGAGACGGCATCGAGGAAAGGGCCCGAAAGTCCGTAAGCACGTAGAGTTGACATTAGAAAAGGCCAACTGATTCTATCAAGCTTTTCTGCGTCTAAGCTCAGGAAGACGTTCGGAGCTTTTGTCTTGTTCAATATGTCTATCAGGTCAATGTTTCGTCGGGTGCCGTCCCCTGCCTGTCTATTCTGCACGAAGCCCACTTGGTCCTTATTAATTAAATAGGGGATGATATAGCCTAGCCTATTAGCTAGAAGTTTTGTAAATAATTTCAAGTCCGAATTTAAAAGAGAAATGGGCTTGAACAGTCTGATGGGTCTTTACCAGTTTTTGGGATGATGGTGATGAATGAATTTAGCATAGTGGATGGAATGGGGGAATTTTGCATAAAGGAATTAAACAGTCGTGCCAAATGTGGGGAGAGAATTCCAGGGTACATTTTATAATAGAGATATGGTAGACCGTCGGGTCCTGGGGACTTCCCATTGGGTAATTCTTTGATCACCTCCTGTATCTCCTCAACGGTGAAACCGGCGTTGAATGTACATAAATCGTCCGGTTCAACCACTGGAAGACCACTGGAGGCAAGATAGGTTTGGATTCGGGACAAATTCTCATCTATTTGTGTGGTGGGAGAAGGAGGGAGATTATATAGCTTATGATAGAAATCATGGAACAAGTCAGCCATATGTGAGGGGTCGTATACCAGATGGCCGTTGGAGTCCTTTAGGGCGAATGGGTTAGTCTGTATTGTTTGTGAATTCAGTTGGGAAGCCAACAAGGAGTCTGATTTATTTGCCTGCATATAATATTTGTGTTTTGTGAAGGTAAGAAGCCTCTCAACCTTCCCAACTGCAATGTCTTTCACTTGAGACCTCAGATGAACAATGTGTCGGAGTGTAGGCACAGAAGGACATCTAGCCATTTTGTCTTCCAAAGTTTTCAGTTTTTTTTTTGTATCATTGGTCAATCTGAGCGAGTATCTTTTAAGTCTGGAAGACAGTGCGATGCAGTGGCCTCTAAGTACTGCCTTGTGGGCTTCCCTTAGAATGGATAAAGAAGAAACTGAGCCTGTGTTTTGTGAAAAACATTTTTCAAGACAAGTCTTAAGGAATTCCCTATGAGCCTCCGTCTTAAGGAGCGATTCATTCAAGCGCCAATGGCAAACTCTCCGTGGAGTGGAGGTCGTTTTAAGATCAAGGGTAACAGGAGCATGATCTGACCAAGTAATCTGGTGGATCAGGGCCTTGTCAACCAGGCAGAGGCCCATAAGGTTACCCATAAATGTGTCAATTCTGGAGTGGGTTTTGTGGGGGTGCGAATAAAAGGTATATTCTTTGCTAGTATGGTTCAACACCCTCCAAAGGTCATATAAATGGTGGCGCCTAATTACTTGTCGAAATAGGGTGGAATTACGGATGAGTGAGGGTGAGGGGTGATCTAGGGAGGTCCTGTCCGAAGAGGTAGAAAATGGGATATTAAAGTCCCCTCCAATAAACCGGGTAGTAGGGGGCAGTTTAGCTAATCTAGCAAGGATTCTAGTTAAGAAGGGGATCTGGGTATTATTTGGGGCATAAACATTACACAATGTAAGTGAAGTATTGCCTATGGTCCCTGAGACTATTAAAAACCTGCCATTAGGATCAATGTATGTGGAAGATGTCTGGAAAGGGCAATGTTTGGAAATCAATATGGCGACCCCTCCCCTCTTTCGATCCTGTGTAGCGGTGTAAGCAGTAGGGTAATGTCTCAGTGCAAATTTAAAAGGGCCCGATTCATCATGGTGTGTCTCCTGAACAAACGCTATGTCCACTTTAAGAGTTTTGAGCTCCTTTAGCAAGAGACGTCATTTGATATCAGTATTCAGGCCTTTCACATTAAGTGTCATTAGACGCACCATGACGACCGGTGGTGTAGGATGGTGCACATGAAGCATAGGACATACCAAGCCAGGAGAAGTTTGGAGACCTGAGACTAGAAGTGGAAGTCAGCCCGAGCCAATCGAAGATCAGGTGAGAAGATGTTGTGGATTTAGGGATGTGTACATGACCATGCGAGAAGAGAAGAAAAGAAAAAAGATTAATCAATGCATACTGTATACAAATAAACATAAAAACAGCAAAAATAAAATGTAACAAATCGAGGGAAACCTCAGTAAACTTAGTGGAGGAAATGAACCTCAGTTAAGCAAAAAAAGAGGAATTGCAATAACAGCACACACCTAAGTCTAAAATAGACTAAAAGGGAAAAGTCAATTCCTCAGTATAGGGGGTAAAAATGGCGGATGTCAACTAAGGGGCAAGTTAATTTAGAGGGAATTAGAGATAAGCTCCATCCCACTGCAAAATGAATTTAAAAAACTAATGTAAAGAACATGTAGCGGTCTAAACTGGTAATGCAATATTCCAAAAAAAAGTCAAAGCCCTGAATTAGGCAAAAGTAAACTTATAAAGAACCCTTATTTCTCAAGGGAGAAGAAGAACATGAACTTATGCATGGTTAAGTATAGGAAAGTCAGGTATCATTGTCGTCCGTATGATCTCTGCGTGGCAATCTCTGGCCGACAGGATTGGATAAGTGCGGATTCCTCTTCTTTCTTGGAGAGACCTTCTTCCAGACCGGGGGAGGAGATGGAGGAGGTGGAAGTAACTCCCAGTTTTGCAGTTTAGGGACTGGGATGTTTAAAGTCTCACAGAAAGGTGTTAGGTCTTGAGCCGTTCTCAGAGTAGCCGATTGTCCATTTTGCCTTGCAATAAGGCTAAAGGGGAATCCCCATCTATAGTTAATTTCGTTATCCCTTAAGGATTGAAGAAGAGGCCTGAGTAACCTCCTTTTCTGGAGAGTGACCCATGAGAGGTCAGGCATGACTTGGAGAACGGCACCATCAAAGTCGATCTCTTTTAGCTTGCGAGCCTTGTTCACGATTTCCTCCTTGAGGGAGAAGTTTGTGACGCGACATATGATATAACGGGGAAAAGATGAAGCCCCCTTAGGCCGCAGTGCCCTGTGGGCTCTGTCAAATTCAATTTTATTTGAGGGTGGGGCCCCTAGGATATTATTGAAGATAGCTTCGAGTGTGAGCTTGAGGTCTTCATCTTGTGTCGCCTCAGGGAGGCCCCTAACCCTGATGTTGTGCCTTCGTCCATGGTTGTCAAGATCCTCTAGATGTCGATAGAACTCACATATGCTATCGTGCTGGGCCAAGACTGTAGATTGGAGAGATGATATGTAGGATTGCGTGTCATCGTGGTCGCCTTCTAATGAATCCACTCTCTGTGTTACAGTGCGGAGATCCTGTCTAAGTGTAGAAATTTCAGTTTTCTCATGAAGTTTTGAAAGTAGTCTATAGTAGGAAGATTGTCAAGGCGTTCTCTCCAGGTATCTTCATTGTCGCCCCGTGTATGAACCCTATCAGAGCCTGAGGATCTTGGGGACCAAGAAGAGCGATCTTGTTTTTTGTTCATAGGAGAGGTCACTGAATCGGAGGGAACCACTTCCCAGTGGGAGGAAGTGGAAAGAGACCTCTTAACAAAGAGAGATTGAGATCTAGACGATCTCTGCTCCTTCGGTTCACCTCTAGGTGTACGATCATTGGCCTCATTTTCAGTAGCACCTTTAGATAGGTGAGGAGTAGATAGGGTATGGGGTACAGATGAGCACTGGGGGTCATCCATAGTGGCCTGAGAGACAGATAGATCTCCAATAGATGGGAGGCTCAGAGTAGAAACAGTCCTGGAGAATCTGGTAGGAGAAGATGAGGCACTGCGGACGAGAAAAGAGGAGTCCTCCAGTGGTAGTGGTGATTCGGATGAAAGGTGAGCCACAGGTATAGACTGGGATCTGGATGATCTCCATTGACCCCTCCAGGAGCGATATGGACGCCGATTGCTACATCTACAATAATAACTGGGGAGAAGGATATGAAGCAGTTTTATCATGCACTTTTTGGAGGTAGCTTTCCCTTTAATGGGGTACTCCACTTGGCCAGCATTCAGAGATAAATGCTCCGAAAACTGTTTTTGCGCTGCTGGGGTTGGCCACGCCCCTCATCACATCACGGCCATGCCCCCCTCAATGCAAGTCTATGGGAGGGGTGTGACGGCTGTCACGCCCCTCCCATAGACTTGCATTGAGGGGGCTTGGCCATGTGGTCACAAGGGGCCCGGCCGACCCCCGCAGCGTGAAAACAGCATTTGGAACATTGACTTATGAACGCTGGCAAGTGGAGTACCCCTTTAAATCAGTGCTTCACTGTCATCAGGAGTCATAGAACAGCAGTCTAGGGGTATACATAGGCAGTCTAGGGGTATACATAGACAGTCTAGGGGTATACATAGGCAGTCTAGGGGTATACATAGGCAGTCTAGGGATATACATAGACAGTCTAGGGGTATACATAGACAGTCTAGGGGTATACATAGGCAGTCTAGGGGTTAAAATAGGCAGTCTAGGGGTATACATAGGCAGTCTAGGGGTATACATAGGCAGTCTAGGGGTATACATAGGCAGTCAAGGGGTATACATAGGCAGTCTAGGGGTATACACAGGCAGTCTAGGGGTATACATAGGCAGTCTAGGGGTATACATAGGCAGTCTGGGGGTATACATAGGCAGTCTAGGGGTATACATAGGCAGTCTAGGGGTTTACATAGGCAGTCTAGGGGTATACATAGGCAGTCTAGGGGTATATATAGGCAGTCTAGGGGTATACATAGGCAGTCTAGGGGTATACATAGGCAGTCTAGGGGTATACACAGGCAGTCTAGGGGTATACATAGGCAGTCTAGGGGTATACATAGGCAGTCTTGGGGTATACATAGGCAGTCTAGGGGTTTACATAGGCAGTCTAGGGGTATACATAGGCAGTCTAGGGGTATACATAGGCAGTCTTGGGGTATACATAGGCAGTCTAGGGGTATACATAGGCAGTCTATGGGTATACATAGGCAGTCTAGGGGTATACATAGGCAGTCTAGGGGTATACACAGGCAGTCTAGGGGTATACATAGGCAGTCTAGGGGTATACACAGGCAGTCTAGGGGTATACACAGGCAGTCTAGGGGTATACATAGGCAGTCTAGGGGTATACATAGGCAGTCTGGGGGTATACATAGGCAGTCTAGGGGTATACATAGGCAGTCTAGGGGTATACATGGGCAGTCTGGGGGTATACATAGGCAGTCTAGGGGTATATGGGGGCATTTTGGCTATTTTTGCTGCATATTTGCTGCTGTGTATTTTCCTACCAATTGACCCTACCCTCAGGCTATACTTCTGATATGCGGCTTCCTTCCACAATACCTTTCTCTTTTATCCTGACATCATAATATTTGTTTTTTATTTCAGGTTCTGGTTTGCAGTGTTTTATTTGTTCGGACTTCAACACAGATTCCTGTACCTTCCTTATCTCTGTTGCCTCCTGCCCCAATGGAAATGTTTGCGCCTCTCGGTATAGGATATCTATAATAGGTAAGAGGTGGGACTGTCTGATCTGCTATAAAGCTGGAGGGGGAGGTGCATAATTACCATATATCCTTATCCCACAGAGATAGCAGCAGTATGCAGATAGAGCTGGAGGGGGAGGTGCATAATTACTATATATCCTTATTCCACAGAGATAGCAGCAGCAGTATACAGATAGAGCTGGAGGGGAGGTGCATAATTACTATATATCCTGATCCCACAGAGAGAGCAGCAGCAGTATACAGATAGAGCTGAAAAGGGAGGTGTATAACTGCTATACATACTGATCCCATAGAGATAGTGGCAGCAGTATACATATAGAGCAGGAGGGGAGTTGTATAACTACTATATATCCTGATCCCATAGAGATAGCAGCAGTATACAGATAAAGCTGGAGGGGAGGTGTATAACTACTATATATCCTGATCCCATGGAGATAGCAGCAGCAGTATACAGATAGAGCTGGAGGGGAGGTGTATAACTACTATATATCCTGATACCATAGAGACAGCAGCAGTATATAGATAGGACTGAGAGGGGAGTTGTATAACTACTATATATCCTTATTCAATAGAGATAACAGCAGCAGTATACAGATAGAGCTGAGAGGGGAGTTGTATAACTACTATATATCCTGATCCCACAGAAATAGCAGCAGTATACAGATAGAGCTGGAGGGAGGTGTATAACTACTATATATCCTGATCCCACATGCCTGTATTGTGATTTTGGGATGTTTGAGCACCTCAAAGTAACCATAGTGTAAAAACGGGTGTGCTGCGCCCCACCTGGCCAGCTTGAGTGACACCTCTCTCCCTAGCAGTGTATAGGTGGAGACACTTAAGCCCCTCAGAACAAGTTACCCAGATCCTGGCAGAACATCAATTCATATCATCCTGGAATTGTGTTACCCGCACCAGTTTTATGTTGCCCGTGGTTTGGTCATCGTACAACTCGCTACAGGTTCCCCTTAAAGTTTAAAGGGGTACTCCGCTGTTCAGCATCTGGAACAAACTGTTCCGAACGCTGGAACTGGCGCCGGGAGCTCGTAACATCATAGCCCTGCCCCCTCATGACATCACGCCCCGCCCCCTCAATGCAAGTCTATGGGAGGGGGCGTGACAACCCTCTTAAGGGGCACCTCCTCCATAAACTTTACTTACTGCAAATGTTTAAAGGCTTTAAAATGTTTAATTTGTTTTGCACGTGTTATCCTCAGGCGAATTGGGGTTGGTCTTCCAGAATTTTGATAGATTCTGTGCTCATCCAAGTGAATGTAATGCGACTGGGACATTCCGAACAGACGGCAGTACTTTGGAGAGGATGGCGACGACATGCTGTTCTACAGATCTATGTACACCAGAAAAACCCATAGGTAAATAGGCAATTGCAGAATTGCATTAAAGGGGTACTCCGGTAGAATTTTTATTTTATTTTTTCTCCACTGATTTGTAAATTACTTCTATATAAAAATCTTAATCCTTCCAGTACTTATCATCTGCTGTATACTCCAGATGAAGTTGTGTAGTTCTTTCCAGTCTGACCCCAATGCTCTCTGCTGACACCTCTGTCCATGTCAGGAACTGTCCAGAGCAGGAGAGGTTTGCTATGAGGATTTGCTCCTGCTCTGGACAGTTCCTGACACGGACAGAGGTGTCAGCAGAGAGCACTGTGGTCAGACTGGAAAGAACTACACAACTTCCTCAGAAGTATACTGTCCTGGCATGCTGGGAGTTGTAGATTTGCAACATCTGGATGGCCGCCATTTGGAGACCACTAGTATAGGGACCACACACATGAACTGATAAAATGTTAATAGGGAAGACCGTCAGCATAGTCTTTTACTCTTTTTGTGTTGTTGCAGCACCAGATGAGAGTTCAGAGCCCAATGGATTACAATGTAACTCACCCGTGGCCTGTATGGGAGATGAGACCATGTGCCTTCTTGAAACTACAAAAAAAACCTCAGGTAAAAAAAAAAAAAAAAAAAAAAGGAACAATACATAAGACACGGTGACAACCGAGGGGCTCGTACACGTTAAAGTGAACCTCTGAGCAGTTTAGAGCTGACAGGCCGATACAGAGGACAGGGAGGGTAGTCCATAAATACCACATAAAAGGAGACATATCGAGCACAAGACTTATCCTCTAGCTGCAGGACCCCCCGTAATCTCCTATACAGGACCCCGACTCTCTTTGGGAATCGGCAAAAAGCAGTGGCCGACACGACCCCTCCATATATTTCGAATCTCTTCGGCTCTCCCATACCATAGAGATAAATGGAGGGCGGCGTGTCGGCCACCACTCTGTGCGGGGTTGACATGCCCCATTCTCAAAGAGAGCCGGGTCCTGTACAGGAGATCATGGGAGGTCCCAATGGTCAGACCCCCAGTGATCTAAAACTTATCCCCTTATCCTGGGGATGGGGGATAAGTTTTGTTCATGATACTTCTCCTTTAAAGGGGTACTCCGCAGCTCAGCGTTTGGAACAAACTGTTCCGAATGCTGGAGCCGGCGGCGGGAGCTTGTGACGTCATAGCCCCGCTCCATCATGATGTCACATACACCCCACGCCCTAAATGCAAGTCTATGGGAAGGGGTGTGATGGCTGTCACGCCCCCTCCCATAGACTTGCATTGAAGGGGTGGGGCATGATACAATGAGGGGGCGGGGCTATGACATCAAAAGCTCCCGACGCCGGCTCCAGCGTTCAGACTCAGAGAAATTAAAGGGGTACTCCATCCCTAGACATCTCATCCCCTATCCCTTAGCTTGACCACAGCCCCTTAGCTTGACATCACGCCTCCTTCATTCATGTCTATGGGAGGGGGCGGGACGCCCCCTCCCATAGACATGAATGAAGGAGGCGGGACTTCACAACCACAGCCGGCCGAAACCAACGTTCTGAACATAAATGTTCAGAACACTGGGGTCTCGGGCCGAAGATTGCGGGGGTCCCACCTGCCAGACCCCTGTGATCAGACATCTTATCCCCTATAAGATAAGATGTCTAGGGGTGGAGTATCCCTTTAACTCCTCAGCCACCCAACAACTTTACACCTAAGCAGCTGAAAAACCATACGTGGACACTGCACCATAACTTAAAGGGGTACTCCGGTGGAAAACTTTTTTTTTTTTTTTTTTTAAATCAACTGGTGCCAGAAAGTTAAATAGATTTGTGAATTACTTCTATTAAAAAAAAATCTTAATCCTTCCAGTACTTATCAGCTGCTGAATACTACAGAGGAAATTCTTTTCTTTTTTGAAACGCAGTGCTCTCAGCTGACATCGTGACCACAGTGCTCTCTGCTGACATCTCTGTCCATTTTAGGAACTGTCCAGAGCAGCATATGTTTTCTATGGGGATCTTCTCCTACTCTGGACAGTTCCTAAAATGGACAGAGGTGTCAGCAGAGAGCACCGTGCTCGTGATGTCAGCAGAGAGCACTGCGTTCCAAAAAGAAAAGAATTTGATCTGTAGTATTCAGCAGCTGATAAGTACTGGAAGGATTAAGATTTTTTTTAATAGAAGTAATTTACAAATCTGTTTAACTTGCTGGCACCAGTTGATTTAAAAAAAAAAAAAAAAAAAGTTTCCCAGAGGAGTACCCCTTTAAAAAAATATGTTTGATGTTACACGGAAATGCTTTTATCTTAAATTTATTTTCACAGGTTCCGTGACTGTAACTACAACACAAAGCGGATGTGCCTCCAAAGGATTCTGCTATTTAGAAAACTCAGATTCCACGTCTGGTACTGTGCGCGAAGAAATTACGTATTCATGCACTCCGGCTAGTGGAGCTCCATATAATCCATCACCTACAGCACTAATAGTACTGTCACCTCTACTGTCAGTCATTACGGTTGTATTTCAGTATAATAAATGCAACTTGTAAGACAAGAGACGTCCTGGCGAGGTTCATGTGAATAATTATTTTTACATTTCTATAAAGGAATTAAAGTGGTACTCCGGTGGAAAACTTTTTTTTTTTTTTTTAATCAACTGGTGCCAGAAAGTTAAACAGATTTGTAAATTACTTCTATTAAAAAATCTTAATCCTTCCAATACTTATTAGCTGCTGAATACTACAGAGGAAATTCTTTTCTTTTTGCACCACAGTGCTCTCTGCTGACATCATGACCACAGTGCTCTCTGCTGACATCTCTGTCCATTTTAAGAACTGTCCAGAGTAGGAGAAAATCCCCATAGAAAACATATGCTGCTCTGGACAGTTCCTAAAATGGACAGAGATCATTGTCAGCAGAGAGCACTGTGCTCATGATGTCAGCACAGAGCTCTGTGTTCCAAAAAGAAAAGAATTTCCCATGTAGTATTCAGCAGCTAATAAGTACTGGAAGGATTAAGATTTTTTAATAGAAGTCATTTACAAATCTGTTTAACTTTCTGGCACCAGTGGATTTAAAAGGAAAAAAAAAAAGTTTTACCCTTTAAGAGTTAAAATGTGGGAATGGACTTATTTAAGAAGTCCATTCCCACATTATAAAGAGGATGGGCTACAGTGAATATTTCTTTCTCTCTGGAGAACCAGGGACATCCATACATTGCAAATAAAGTCTTTTAATTTCTATGAAAAGTGTGTAATACTTCACTTCTCCTGCGGGGGAGCTGCAGATAAAATGAACACTGCCAGTTTTCTTGCAGATTATAAAAGTTGACTGAACATTAAAGGGGTACTCCCCCCCCTAGACATCTTATCCCCTATCCAAAGCATATAAATACCGCCCCAAACTCCACCGAACAAAGAGGATGCAATGTGCGCTGCCTCAAAACGGAAAGAGGATGCAAAACTGTGCTAGTAGGATTATTCTTATAAAAACTTAACACAAATAGAACGCGTTTCAAAGCGGAACCGGCTTCTTTTTCAAGTACAATAAAACAAATGAGGAGAGGGCAGATTTAAATATTTAAATACTTACACCCCTCCCATGTCCATGGTCACATGACATAACGTCTTGTGACCAGAACCACTGCAACAGTTCCACGTATATTAAAACACTGCATTATAAATACAAAACAATATAAATAAATCAATAAAACTGCATACAATGTAAAAATTATACCAAAATACACAAATACATGCATCTATGCGTTCACACACATACGACACATATAACAAAAAACACAAATAAAAAAACACCTACACAAGTGTATATTATTATTATGTAGTATCCTCTTATATAAAATATATGTATATTAATTATAACCAGAGTCCTTCCATGAAGCAGGTGTTTTCACAGACATCAAGTGGTATTTCTTTCAATGGTCTCATTAAGACTAGAGATGAGCGAATTTTTGAAAAATTAGATTTGGCCGATTTGCCGAATGTAAAAAAAATAATCGATTCCATTTGAATAAGTTTTCGGCTAATTTTTATTAGTAATGTATTTTAATAATGTGTTTAATAAAGTGTGTGTGTGTTTCACTTTTTTTTCTAATTTTTTTTTTTTTTTACATTTTTAGGTAGTACTACTAATCCCAGCATGGAACAGACTGTTCCATGGTGGGAGTAGTAGTACCTGTGCTAATAGACAGATCGCCCCGGGTGTCACTCCTCTCGCATCTAGGTAGGACGATCGCATCGGGTGTCAGGAGTGACACCCGCTGTGATCTGTCCTCAACTGCAGGTACTACAGCTCCCAACATGGAGCACACTCTGCTCCATGCTGGGAGCTGTAGTACCTGCATTAATAGACAGATGGCAGCGGGTGTCACTTCTGACACCTGATGTGATCGTCCTGTATAATGTATAGATGCGGGCGGCTGTTCTTCTCTGGTTCCACTGTAGTATGAGTATACGCCGTATATATACTGATTATTCATATTTCCCGCAGAGAGCTGTGATTGGCTGGAACCATCTGGCCAATCACAGCTCTCTGCGGGAAATAGGAATAAGTTATGTGAATTCTATTCATATCACTGGACGGCCGGAGTATTCTGAGGTTAATACTTACAGTATTTAAAATTCACCACCAGTGATTGCGAATACTTCTATAACTTCAGAATACTTCAAATAACCTAATCTGAATATTTTTTTATGTTTTTTTGGGGGGCGGGCAGGGACCTAAAAATGTAGCCATTTAAATGTAAAAATAATATATTTTTTATATTAAATTTTTTAATTTTTAATTTTATTAGTAATCTATTTTAATATTGTGATTAATAAAGTGTGTGTGTGTGTGTTTCACTTTTTCCCTAAATTTTTTTATATTTTTTAGGTAGTACTACTACTCCCAGCATGAAACAGACTGTTCCATGATGGGAGCTGTAGTACCTGTACTAATAGACAGATCACAGCAGGTGTCACTCCTGATACCCGATGCGATCGTCCTTTCTATTGCAGAGATGGAGCGGATTTCTCCTGCGCTCGCATCTCTGCACTGTGATCTGTCTATTAATGCAGGTACTACAGCTCCCAGGAGCAGAGTGTGCAGAGTGTGCTCCATGTTGGGAGCAGTAGTACCTGCAGTTAAAGACAGATCACAGCAGGAATCACTCCTGACAACCGATGCGATCGTCCTATCTATTGCAGAGATGCGAGCGCAGGAGAAAGCCGCCCGCATCTATACATTATACAGGACGATCGCAGGGGGTGTCGCTAATTAAGAAATTCGTCATTTCGAATCGAGTCGAAGTCTGGATTCGGTCCGAATCGAATTTTTCATGAAATTCGGAACATGTCGTGAAACACTGTGCTTCATAAAAGCATTCCGAATATAATTGACAAGAAAGGAAAGTCCAGCACTGTAGGTCCAAAGATAGGAAGCCGTTTTATTGTATAAGAACACACGGGCACCAAACGTGGATCACAAGTGACGCGTTTCGGCGAGCTCTATCGCCTTAGTCGTACAAAGAAAAATTAAGATCCTTCTGGTCTATATAGGGGAAAGCAGCTCCACCCCCTACCAGGTGAAAACACCTGAGTGGTGTGGGCGGAGCTACCCCCTCCCCACACAGACACAGTCTAAATGTACAATACACATAGAAAAAATTCATTCCAGTATGTTGTATACAACAATAAATATAGTGAATATACAAAAGTAATAAAGACAAATGTTACGAGATACGCGATTTCAGCTGTGACGTGTACAAAATAGTAAATGCACAATTTCATAGAAAATATATAAAATATATAAACATGTTGATCAAAAAAACCCCAGCAATAAAAATAATAAGAATAATGAAAATAAATACGGTGGGTGTTATACCACTCATTACTGACTCAGTAACATAACCAATAATGTGCATGTAAAATTATATAACAAAAGAACGGGGGGGTATAAACATAAGGTTAAAACCTGTGCGTGTGAACGAGTCTCTAATCATACCTGCATGTATTAGCGAGTAATGTGAGAGTCGTTCTAACAGCAAAGTTAGAGAAAGAGAAACGATGAAAAGACTCCTGAACCTGATAGAAAACAGATATAGAATTCTAGATGACAAAATTGCATTTATATAATACGAGGTGCAGAGTGATCATCGGAATAACAAAATTAAATCAACTTAAGAGTGATCACTGGACACATAGGACATAAGCAAAGGCAAAGATAGATACCTCAAGTAATTAAATGTAAATAATTCATACAAATATATGACTGTAGTTATTGCACTATTATTAAATCCAGCGATAACCCTGTAGTTGAAGGAGGTCCGTATAATAATAACTGATATTGTTAAAGGGGGACAAGTGTGAACAGAAGGCAATAGACACAAACTCACCACTAGTGTTGAGCGGCATAGGCCATTTTCGAATTCGCGAATATTCGCGAATATATGGTCGAATATTCGTCATATATTCGCGAATATTCGCATATTCGTTATCTCCTTGTTTCATTTTCGCATATGCAAAAGTTCGCGCATGCGAAAATTCGCATATGCGAATTTTCGCATATGCGAATTTTCGCACACCAGTCTCACACAGTACTATTACAGCCTTCTTTACACCACACAAGCTGGAAGCAGAGGGGGATGATCACTGTGATGTGTGCTGTGAAGAAAAAAAAAAAAGAATATTCGTAATTACGAATATATAGCGCTATATTCGCGAAATTCGCGAATTCGCGAATATGCGATATTCGCGAATAATATTCAAATTGCGAATATTCGCGAGCAACACTACTCACCACACCTTATTCTGGACTAGTAATATAACATGGTATCTTGCCTCCTGTTCATACCTGTCGGGAACCGGGTGCCCAGTTTAAGGATCCAATAGACCTCTCGCTCCAAAAGCTTCCTTCTATGATCCCCTCCTCGTATTGGGGCTGTGACCTTCTCAATGCCTTGAGCATATAGACTCAGGAAAGAGCCTGCATGATGTTCTGCCCAGTGTCTGCTAACCATGGATACGTGGCGGGAATTAAAGTGTGGGATGTCCGATAGATGCCTCCGAATTCTCACTTTGAGGGCACCCGTCGTACACCCCACATATTGGATATTACATTCCCGGCACGTTATACAGTATACCACAAAAGTGCTATTGCAATTGATGTATCTTTCCATTTGGAATATTTCTCCATTGCTGGTGGATTTAAATTCTGTACTGTTAAAGGAGTAGTCCAGTGGTGACTCAGTGGTGAGCAACTTATCCCCTATCCTAAGGATAGGGGATAAGTTGCAGATCGCGGGGGGTCCGACCGCTGGGGCCCCCTGCGATCTCCTGTACGGAGCCCCGACAGCCCGCGGGAAGGGGGTGTGTCGACCTCCGCACGAGGCGGCGGCCGACACGCCCCCTCAATACAACTCTATGGCAGAGCCGGAGCGCTGCCTTCGGCAATCTCCGGCTCTGCCATAGAGATGTATTGAGGGGGCGTGTCGGCCGCCGCCTCGTGCGGGGGTCGACACCCGTTATCTGGCCGGAGAGCCGGGGCCCCGTACAGAGAGATCGCAGGGGGCCCCAGCGGTCGGACCCCCCGCGATTTCAAACTTATCCCCTATCCTTAGGATAGGGGATAAGTTTTTCACCACTGGAGTACCCCTTTAAGCATGACACAGCAACATGTGCACTTGTTATGGCCACACTTGTACGATCCAGGTAGCTCCACCCACACCACTCAGGTGTTTTCACCTGGTGGGGGGTGGAGCTGCTTTCCCCTATATAGACCAGAAGGATCTTCATTTTTCTTCGTACGACTAAGGCGATAGAGCTCGCCGAAACGCGTCACTTGTGATCCACGTTTGGCGCCCGTGTGTTCTTATACAATAAAACGGCTTCCTTGCTTTGGACCTGCAGTGCTGGACTTTCCTTTCTTGTCAAGTTTGCATTTGTACGTGGAGTCCACACGTTTCCGTGCACTGAGACGGGGAGTGGTGAGCTGGACACTGCGTGAGTCCGAATATAATTGGCGCACAGTCTGAACAGTACAGTATCGCTATCCAAAGCATAGGGCAGTGGTCTCCAAACTGCGGCCCTCCAGATGTTGCAAAACTACAACTCCCAGCATGCCCGGACAGCCGTTGGCTGTCCGGGCATGCTGGAAGTTGTAGTTTTGCAACATCTGGAGGGCCGCAGTTTGGAGACCACTGGCATAGGGGACCCCCCGCGATCTCCCTGCTGCACCCGGCATTGGTTTAGAGTATCAGGTGCAGCACAGAGGACTTGTGACGTCATGGCCACGCCCCCTCAATTCAATTCAAATCTATGGGAGGGGGCGTGGCCGTGATGTCACGAACCTCCGCCCAGCATCGCCAGTCATCCCTGTGTCATTTAACATCATTACACATAACTTAATTTCTTTAAGTTCTTTATTGTATTTGTTATTGTTTCTTTGCATGTATGGATTACTTGGGTTGTTAAAGGGGTATTCCAGGGAAAAAACATTTTTTTTTTATATATCAACTGGCTCCAGAAAGTGAAACAGATTTGAAAATTACTTCTGTTAAAAAATCTTAATCCTTTCAGTACTTATGAGCTGCTGAAGCTGAGTTGTTCTTTTCTGTCTAAGTGCTCTCTGATGACACGCGTCTCGGGAACCGCCCAGTTTAGAAGCAAATCCCCATAGCAAACCTCTTCTACTCTGTGCAGTTCCAGAGTCAAGCAGAGATGTCAGCAGAGAGCACTGTTGCCAGACAGAAAACAACAACTCAACTTCAGCAGCTGATAATTATTGAAAGGATTAAGATTTTTTTTTTAAAGAAGTAATTTGCAAATCTGTTTAACTTTCTGGATCCAGTTGACATAAAAAAAAAAAAAAAAAGTTTTTTCCTGGAATACCTCTTTAATAGCACCTGGAAATATATTTAGTGAGAAAAATGGTGACGTGTTCAGTACTTATTTCACCTACTGAATATCAGGGGGGTGAACAGATATTGGCTGGGGAAGGATTTAGGGACTAAATTAACCCATTGATGCCCACCATATGCTTATACTGAATTTTGAAAAGCTTAAATGGGCACTCTCATTAAGGCTGCATTCACACCACGTTTTGTACATATGGGTGCCGGATGTACAAAACGTGGTGTGAATGCACCCTAAAACTAATTTTTGCTATTGCACTCCTTACGGTAAATAAAACATATTTCTAATATACTTTTAAATGTTTAAAGAAAAAAAAAAAAGTTTTCTGTTTTATTTGTGCTTAAAAAAAGCTCTAGAGCACATTTACCCCCCATCTTATACACAGACTTAGGACCGAAGTCCAAACACAGGAAGTGCAGCCTGGAGTGCTGAGGGGGGGGGGGGGTGTCCAACCAACAGGATATGGCAGTTAAGTGTGAGAGGAGCTATGATTGGATGAGGCTGGACACCCCCCCCCCCCCCTCAGCACTCCAGGCTGCACTTCCTGTGTTTGGACTTCGGTCCTAAGTCTGTGTATAAGATGGGGGGTAAATGTGCTCTAGAGCTTTTTTTAAGCACAAATAAAACATAGAAAACTTCATTTTTTTTTAAACAAAGTATATTAGAAATATTTTTGATTTACCAGAAGGAGTGTAATAGCAAAAATTAGTTTTAAATGGGCACTGTCATGAAATCTAAAAATTGATATGTTGTAGTACTTAAGTACTACAACATATCTCTAATATACTTTAATTAAAAAAAGTGATTTTAAACAAGTTTAAAATCACTTTTAAATTCGGCCACTAGGGGTCGCCCTCCTAGTGGCCGAATGCATTCTGCAGTGACGTCACTACTGGATTTCGACTCATTTCAGCCTGGCAAATGAGTCGAAATCCAGTCACTGCGGTGCTCGCTCGCGCCTGTCAATCAGACAGGCGAGAGCGAGCACGCTGATAGCTGGGGCTGCGCGCATTGGCCAGCTCCACTGGCCTCGCTCGCGGCCCCGCCCCCCCCCCCCCCCCCCTTACCCTGTCCGGAGGCCGTTACCCTGTCCGGAGGCAGCTCATTGATCCTCTGGTAAGTCTTCCTCACTGGAGGAATGGGGTGGGGGAAGCGGGGTTCGGGGGAGTGCCGCCGCTCAGCACTAGAGGTATGGGGGTGGGGAGCGGGGTTTGGGAGAGCGCCGCCGCCGCCGCTGCTGCTGCTGCTCCCGAAGTAGCACTGCTTATTGTTTTCACCACAGGGTGCCTCCAGCTTTTTCACCACTACAACTCCCAGAATGCCCTGACAGCCAGTAGATGTTAGGGCAAGCTGGGAGTTGTAGTGGTGAAACAGCTGGAGGCACCCTGTATAGTGAGCTAAGGGCGGAAGTGCCGGCTCCAGCAGGCATCAGTGACGTGGTGCCTGCTGGGGAAGTCTGCCTGGTAGTGAGCACACTACCAGGCAGACAAAAAGGGATTTTAATATAGTTAAAAAAAAATGTAAAGGGAGGGAGGGGGTTAGGGAGAGATGGGCAATAGGCAGGGACAGAAAGAAAGAAAAAATGGATGGTGGGAGCTACACTTTAATGATAGTTACCCTTTAAAGGGGTGCTCTGGGGGAAAGAAAATGTTTTCAAATCAACTGGTGCCAGAAAGTTAAACAGATTTGTAAATGACTTCTGTTTAAAAATCTTAATCCTTCCAGTACTTATCAGCTGCTGTATGTTCCACGGGAAATTGTGTAGTTCTTTCCAGTCTGACCACAGTGCTCTCTGCTGACACCTCTGTCCGTGTCAGGAACTGTCCAGAGCAGGAGGATAGGTTTGCTATGGGGATTTGCTCCTTCTCCAGACAGTTCCTGACACGGACAGAGGTGTCAGCAGAGAGCACTGTGGTCAGACAGGAAAGAGCTACGCAACTTCCTATGGGGCATACAGCAGCTGATAAGTACTGGAAGGATTAAGATTTTTTTCAAACAGAAGTAATTTACCAATCTGAATAACTTTTTGGCACCAGTGGATTTAAAATAAACAGTTTTCCTTGAACTACAACTTCTGTACTATGAGGCCATCTAGTGGCTGCTATGAAATACAACAACGTGTTTACTCCATGTGACACATCCCGGCCAGCGCCTCTATACCCCCGGACACACATCTTCTTGCACAACTTTCTGAAGACATATACAGAATTCTCTTTTGTGTTATAAGTATCATGTTATGGACCTCTGTGTAACAATTGTCTTACTGATATTTTTGTATTGGCCTTGTTGACATCAATCTCTAAATCATTTTTATTTTTTTATTATTATTATTATTATTTATTTTATTTATTTTTTATTTTATGGAATTTCACAATGCTTTTACTGCTCCTCCTATCGCTAGTGTTTATTTATATATTTATTTATTAAATACTAATACAGTGGTCCCTCCAATTCCGTTCCAAATGGACCATCGTTTGTTGAAACCATCGCATGTTGAGGGATCCGTGCAATGTAAAGTATAGGACAGTGGTCTACAACCTGCGGACCTCCAGATGTTGTAAAACTACAACACCCAGCATGCCCGGACAGCCGTTGGCTGTCCGGGCATGCTGGGAGTTGTAGTTTTGCAACATCTGGAGGTCTGCAGGTTGAAGACCACTGGTAGAGGAAGTTGTACTCACCTGTCCCCGCCGCAACGGACCGTCACCGCTGCCCGGGACGTCGCCGTCCATCGCTGTCACCGCATCCCCGGGGTGTCCCCGACGCTCCGGCAAGGCCTCTGCTTCCCCGGCATCCTCGCTCTCCGTCGCCGCCATCACGTCGTTATGCACGCCGCTCCTATTGGATGACGGGACGGCGCGCGCAGCGACGTGATGACGGCGATGGAGAGCGCCGACGATGCAGGGGATCCCGAAGAGGACGCGCCGGAGCCCCGAGGACAGGTAAGTGATCGTCAGCGGACCACACGGGGCACCGTAAACGGCTATCCGGGGGCAGCTGAAGCAGTCTGCGCTGCAGGATGGCCGTTTATGCGATGGCCCCGACATACAAAAGCATCGCATGTTGATGCTGCCTCTGAGAGTGATTGTATGTTGAAATTATCGTATGTCGGGGCCATCGTAGGTCGGGGGGTCACTGTAGTTTGGTGCCCATTAGACCTCACTCTGTACAGATATGTAATGTATCTGTGTCTATGGACCTGATGAAGCAGCGAGTCCTAGTTCAAAACCCATCATCCATTCAATGTTTTCTCTTCAATTAACACCAACTTGTTTTGAAACTTTACTGTCCGATGTAGTCACCGGGGGCTCAAGTAATATCTGAGGAGGTAGTAAGCAGCAGAGTGGTCTGATCTATGTAATAGTTGTGGCTGTGGTTACGGATGAAGGGTGTGGTTATGGATGAGGGGAGTGGTTATGGATGAGGGGTGTGGTTATGGATGAGGGGAGTGGTTATGGATGAGGGGTGTGGTTATGGATGAAGGGTGTGGTTACGGATGAGGGGAGTGGTTATGGATGAGGGGTGTGGTTATGGATGAGGGGAGTGGTTATGGATGAAGGTTGTGCTTATGAATGATGGATGTGGTTATGGATGAAGGGTGTGGTTATGGATTAGGGGAGTAGTCATGGATGAAGGGTGTGGTTATGGATGAAGGGTGTGGTTATGGATGAGGGTGTGGTTATGGATGAGGGGAGTGATTATGGATGAAGGGTGTGGTTATGGATGAGGGGAGTGGTTATGGATGAAGGGTGTGGTTATGGATGAGGGGAGTGGTTATGAATGAAGGGTGTGGTTATGGATGAGGGGAGTAGTTATGGATGAGGGGAGTAGTTATGGATGAAGGGTGTGGTTATGGATGAGGGGAGTGGTTATGGATGAAGGGTGTGGTTATGGATGAGGGGAGTGGTTATGGATGAGGGGAGTGGTTATGGATGAGGGGTGTGGTTATGGATGAGGGGAGTGATTATGGATGAGGGGTGTGGTTATGGATGAAGGGTGTGGTTATGGATGAGGGGATTGGTTATGGATGAAGGGTGTGGTTATGGATGAGGGGAGTGGTTATGGATGAAGGGTGTGGTTATGGATGACGGGATTGGTTATGGATGAGGAGAGTAGTTATGGATGAAGGGTGTGGTTATGGGTGAGGGGAGTGGTTATGGATGAAGGGTGTGGTTATGGATTAGGGGAGTAGTCATGGATGAAGGGTGTGGTTATGGATGAGGGGAGTGGTTATGGATGAGGGGAGTGGTTATGGATGAAGGGTGTGGTTATGGATGAAGGGTGTGGTTATGGATGAGGGGAGTGGTTATGGATGAAGGGTGTGGTTATGGATGAAGGGTGTGGTTATGGATGAGGGGAGTGGTTATGGATGAAGGGTGTGGTTATGGATGAGGGGAGTGGTTATGGATGAAGGGTGCGGTTATGGATGACGGGATTGGTTATGGATGAGGAGAGTAGTTATGGATGAAGGGTGTGGTTATGGGTGAGGGGAGTGGTTATGGATGAGGGGAGTGGTTATGGATGAAGGGTGTGGTTATGGATTAGGGGAGTAGTCATGGATGAAGGGTGTGGTTATGGATGAAGGGTGTGGTTATGGATGGGGGTGTGGTTATGGATGAAGGGTGTGGTTATGGATTAGGGGAGTAGTTATGGATGAGGGGTGTGGTTATGGATAAGGGGTGTGGTTATGGATGAAGGATGTGCTTATGGATGAAGGGTGTGGTTATGGATGAGGGGAGTGGTTATATATGAGGGGTGTGGTTAGGGATGAGGGAGTAGTTATGGAAGGATTGGGTTATATATGATGGGTGTGGTTATGGATGAGAGGAGTGGTTTTTGGATGAGGGGAGGGGTTATGGATGAAGGGTGTGGTTATGGATGAGGGGAGTGGTTATGGATAAAGGGTGTGGTTATGGGTGAGGGGAGTGGTTATGGATGAGGGGTGTGGTTATGGCTGAGGGGAGTGATTATGGATGAAGGATGGGGTTATGAATGAGGGGAGAAATAATGGATGAAGGGTGTGATTAAATATACAGGGTCCGGTTATGGATTAAGGATGTGGTTATGGATAAGGGATGTAGTTATGGATTAAGGATGTGGTTATGGATAAGGGATGTAGTTATGGATAAGGGGTGTAGTTATGGATAAGGGGTGTGGTTATGGATTAGGGGTATAGTTATGGATGATAGGTGTGGTCTTTGTTTAATGTATTGTTATCTCTTTTATTTTGCACACTTTTTGATCAGGGCTGTCATATTTCCTAGTCTTCTGTTCAGGTTTGTCAACAACATTTAGAACAACCACAGGTAACAGCTCACCCCTTCCTCTTGCTGCACGCTCGTGCACGTAGCCTGCCGGTATCATCTCCGTTCAATCAATAGAATATATGAAGAAGAAAAAGTCCAGCACTGTAACAATGCAATCCAAATGCCTTTGTCTTATTGAACATAGTCACACCAAGATACAGACAGGAGGTAAGAACCTACTGACGCGTTTCACGCGGTTAGCGCTTAGTCATAGAATAGTTTTAAAAAATTGTAAAACTATTCTATGACTAAGCGCTAACCGCGTGAAACGCATCAGAAAGTTCTTACCTCCTGTATGTATCTTGGTGTGACTATGTTCAATAAGGCAAAGGCATTTGGATTGCATTGTTACAGTGCTGGACTTTTTCTTCTTCACAAAATCATTTAGAGGGACACAGCAGCTACATGGACCGTACACTTTACCTTTCACAGAAATGTTTCATTTTACTGTGAAAATGGGAAAATCATTTGCAGATGTTTCCTCCCTTAAAGGGGTACTCCGCTGCTCAGCGTTTGGAACAAATTGTTACGAATGGTGCAGCCGGCGCCGGGAGCTTGTGATGTCATAGCCCCACCCCCTCATGACATCACGCCCCGCCCCCTCAATGCAAGTCTATGAGAGGGGGCGTGGCCATGATGTCATGTCTCCGTTTCGGAAGCAGCATCTGGCACAGAATACCAGATGCTGTATGGAGAACTCATGGGGGGGGGGGTCACAGTGGCGGGATCCCTGCGATTAGACATGCTAGTAGACTGAAATTGGCATATTATATTTTTCTGAAGGGATACTCACCCCTAGACATCTTATCCCGGGGGTCCTTCCGCTGGGGACACCGGCAATCTCGGCTACCGCACCCCAGACATCCGGTGCATGGAGCGAACTTCGCCCCGTGCCAGATGACTGGCAATGCGGGGCGGAGGCTTGTGACGTCACGGCCACACCCCGCTCGTGACGTCACGGCCAAACCCCCTCAATGCAAGTCTATGGGAGGGGGTGTGTCGGCCATCACAACCCCTCCCATAGACTTGCATTTAGGGGGCATGACTGTGATGTCACAAGCGAGACGCAACTGTGACGTCACGAGCCGCTGGCGCTCCTGCGCTACAGCACTGCACACGGCGCTCCTAAACGAACGCCGGATACAGCAGGGAGATTGTGGGGGTCCCCAGCGGCGTTATCCCCGCAATCAGACATCTTATTCCCTATCCTTTGGATAGGGGATAAGATGTCTACGAGCGGAGTACTCCTTTAACTCATGTCCTAATGCTTTCAAAGGTCTATAGCATATAGTTCACTACTAGATCCAGCCTTAATAGGATACACTGTATTTTTGTTACTTTATTATTATTTTCCTATTTACCTTCTTTACTTCTGTTATTATTTGAATGTCTCTATTTTCTTATATAATAGTAATGTCAAATTGGTATGCTCGATTACTGATATGACTCCTGAGAGGGGGGCATGTATCTGCCAGCTGAATACCAGGGTTGGGCACAATAATCCATTGTGCCCACTACAGAGTGGAATCTTTTGTATTAGTGGAAGAAAACCTGGCAACAAATAAGGAACCTCTGATGCTGTAATTTGTTTTGTAACCAAACAGCAAAAGAAGAGAATCAAAAATGTATAAGAGTTAAATTAGTTTCGTTTCTCCAACAATGAAACGATTTGATATAAAAGCTCATCTGCAGAACAAGACTCCCCTTCTGCAGCCATGTGTCTCCCG
The DNA here is from genome assembly GCF_029499605.1 of Hyla sarda. NCBI lineage: Eukaryota > Metazoa > Chordata > Amphibia > Anura > Hylidae > Hyla > Hyla sarda. The sequence continues at coordinate 8,892,068 of NC_079198.1, read as the reverse complement.
CACTTCGTATTGTTCCTCTCTGCCATCGCAGCAACAGGTAAGATCGTATACTTGTGTAACCTATGCATCCTCCCATCTCTTTTTTATATACTGTTATATACACTGTATTACGACAATGTATCTGTTCAAGTGAATTGTTAAGTTTGATCTTGTATATAAGGGTTAAAGGGGAATTCTGGATTTATACATCTTATCCCTATCCAAAAGATAGGGGATAAGATGTATGATTGCAGGGATCCCTCCGCTGGGGACCCCCGCGATCACCTATGCAGCCTCTGGCATTCTGTTCTGAGTGCTGCCTCCTGCTGGGACTTGTAGTTTTAGAACAGCTTTTGCAAAACTACAACTCCCAGCATGCCCAGACATCCTTTGACTGTCCAGAAATAATAGAGACGGCTTTATAGCAGATCAGATGGTCCAACATCTCACCTATTACTGTCTGGGGCCATGTGTCTTCTGAGGTCCGTATTGTTTCCCTCATACTTGTATTCACAACAATCCCTTAAAGGGGTACTCCGCCCCTAGACATATTATCCCCTATCCAAAGGATAGGGGATAAAATGGCTGATTGTGGGGGTTCCACCACTGGGGCCCCTGCAACCTCCATGCTGACCCTGAGTTATATCCTGTTTTATACTCCAGAGCTGCACTCACTATTCTGCTGGTGAGGTCACTGTGCACATACATTACTTATCCTGTACTGATCCTGAGTTATATCCTGTATTATACTCCAGAGCTGTACTCACTATTCTGCTGGTGAGGTCACTGTGTACATACATTACATTACTTATCCTGTACTGATCCTGAGTTATATCCTGTATTATACTCCAGAGCTGTACTCATTATTCTGCTGGTGAGGTCACTGTGTACATACATTACATTACTTATCCTGTACTGATCCTGAGTTATATCCTGTATTTTACTCCAGAGCTGTACTCACTATTCTGCTGGTGAGGTCACTGTGTACAGGGGAAGTTTATAATGTGCCCCAGGCAGGACCCGAACCGGCCTGCCGCACCCCGCATCTCAGTGACCTCCCTCGACCCTTGGGCCCCAAGGAGAATATTAAAAAAGGGCTGAAGTCCGCCAGGCGTATAAAACCGGACTCATACAACACATCCAACGACGAGTCATCCGGCGAGTCGGACACGGCTCAAGCCACGGACTCTGACTCTGATAATGAAGATGCGGGGTTTCAGGCTGATTGTCATGATGCCGAACCTGAAGTGTCCAGTGAGGCGATTTTAGACGCTCAGGGACAACCACTCTTCAACCCTGATGAGATCATACATCCTCGCTCAGGTGACTGGGCGCCGCTACCACACGTAGCTCAGTACATAGAACATTGGACTAGATGGTCACTAGACCGCACAAATAGGAACAAACTCAGGGCGGAATGCCCTAGGCCCTATGTGGCCAAGAAGGTGGCGGTCACCCCAGAGATAGACCCGGTCCTCCGTAAGTACCTGACCCGGGCTGGCAAATATTCCAAGAAGGGCATTGAACGGTCCTTCAAATTAATACAGGATCGCATACTAGATCTGCTTGGACCGCTCACAAAGATTCTTAATTTATCTGAACAAGCAGCCTCAGCTGACCAACTGACAACCTAGAGGTTGGGCCCAGCGTGCGATATGCATGCTAGGCAGCGCAAACACGGCGTGCTCTACCGAACGTCGCCGTTCGATTTTAATGAAGCTGGAACCCCAGCTCAGTCATTTAGCGGAGAATGAGCCCGGACCCTCCGCGGAAGGTCTCCTCTTCGGAGAGGATCTCATTAAGAACATTAATAAGGTGGTCAGCCTATTTTCCAGTCTAGATAAGGCGCAGACCTCACTAAAGAAAACAGGCCAAACTACCAAGGTTTTTGGCAAGGCCGGTAGAGGCAGAGGCCGATCTGCCGGCCGCTCAACCCCCTATAGGCCCTATGTTAGGCCCTATGCGCACCAACAGTTTGCTACCGCTCAACAACAGTACACCATGCCGGTGGCCCAGCCGGCTCCTTTCTTTCCCCCTCGAGGACGCCCCTGGAGAGGACGTGGAGGCCGCGGATATCCTAGGTCTCGTCCACCGACCGGTGAGTACACACACAATTTCCATTCCACACACAACGGTGGGGGGCAGACTGATGTATTTTACCCACGTCTGGTCCATGATTACGGCAGACGTGTGGATCCTCAATACGGTAGCAGGATACCAGATAGAGTTCCAATCTCTCCCCGTACTGAATTCTATACCTCCACCCATTCAGTTTTCCGCTCAAAACATAGCACTCATAGACAACGAGCTCCGAGAGCTCCTATCCAAACAGGCGGTGATAGAGGTAAACCCCTTGTCCCCCGGTTTTGTAAGCAACCTCTTCTTGGTAAAGAAGAAGGATGGCGGTTATCGCCCGGTGATAAATCTAAGAGATTTAAACCAACACGTGATATATCGGCACTTCAAGATGGAGGGTATCCATCTGTTACGCGACCTTCTCCGGCCAGGAGACTGGTTGGTGAAGATCGACTTAAAGGACGCATATCTTACCGTTCCTATTCACCTCGTTCCTCGTCCCAACCGTTTCTTCGGTTTCTATGGAGGGACCGAATGTGGCAGTTCACCTGCCTGCCATTCGGATTATCATCAGCCCCTTGGTGTTTCACCAAGTTACTGAAACCGGTGGTAGCCACGCTCCGGAGCAGGGGGGTATGGCTTATCATCTACCTGGACGATCTGCTGATCATGGCACGTTCCAGATCGCAGGCCCTGTTACACAAACAATGGGCGGTTTCTCTGATGGAGGACTTAGGATTCCTCATCAACCACAAGAAATCTGTGCTGACTCCCTCACAAGAACTAGAATTCCTAGGTTTCCTAGTGGATACCAAACGTGCCGTTCTGATGCTACCAACCTCCAAATTAGCTCTGATTCGGAAGGAAATCAGAACGACTTTGCGCAGGGATCGAGTGTCCCTGAGGATGATTGCACGCATAGTCGGCCTATTATCAGCCTCGATTCAAGCCATCTTCCCGGCCCCACTTCATTATCGGGCCCTTCAACGACTCAAGAACCTTCACATACGCCAGGGTCTCCGCTATGCAGACGAAGTTGCCCTTTGCCCGGAGGCAGTGGAGGAATTACACTGGTGGCTGCGCCATGCCGTCGAATGGAACGGCAAGACTATATTCAATTCCTGCCCGGACATCATAATAGAGTCCGATGCGAGCCGTCAAGGCTGGGGGGCTCATTGCGGGCGCAATACCACAGGAGGGAGATGGTCCGTAGAGGAGTCTCTCCTCCACATCAATGCCCTGGAACTTTTGGCAGCGTTCTTTGCTATCAAGAGTTTTATCCCTCACAAAACCAATTGTTGCGTTCTTTTACGCATGGACAATGTGGCTGCGGTTCAATATGTCAACCGCCTTGGGGGGACAAGGTCCAGGGTACTGGCAGACATCGCATCCGAATTCTGGCACTTCTGCTTGTCCCGGGACATCATTCCTATTGCGGAATGTCTTCCTGGTGTGTCCAACACAGTGGCAGACTGGAATTCTCGTTATTTGAGGGATTCCAGCGATTGGACATTAGACCGTTCTATTTTTCGGGCTTTGTTGAATCTTTGGGGTCCCTTACACACGGACCTCTTCGCATCTCGCCTCAATCGACAATTGCCTCGCTTTTACAGCTGGAGACCGGACCCGGAAGCATCCGCAGTGGACGCATTCCGCCAGATCTGGTCACGGGGTACACACTATGCGTTCCCCCCCATTCAATACGATCTCCAGATTCCTTCTCCAAGTACTGAATCAGAAGGCGACGGTGGTGTTGATCACCCCCTGGTGGCCGACACAACTGTGGTTTCCCCTTCTCCTAGGGATGACAATCGACTTTCCTCGACTGATTCCCCAGTCGCCTCACCTTCTCATGAACCCTATCATGGGTCCTCATCCGTTGATTTTGGAGGGCAACCTTCCACTCCTTGCGTGGTTGGTTTCGGGATCCCGGACAACGGTGGTGACCTTTCACAGTCGGCTAGAGACCTCCTTGCCTTGGCCTGGGCCCCAGGGACTAGATCGGCATATCGATCGGCCTGGGCTTTGTGGGTTCGTTGGTGTGATCAACGGTAAGTTGATGCCGTTCAAGCACCTGTCTCAGTGATAGTGAACTACCTTGCGGACTCTTATTGAGTCTGGGAAATCGTATAGTTCACTCAACGTGTACAGATCCGCCATATCGGCATACCATTGCCCGGTGGACGCATTGCCAGTTGGCAAACATCCTTTGGTATGTAGGCTCTTAAGGGGAGTAAAATATAAGCGTCCTCCCCGTCCTAGATACTGTCATGGTGTTCCTTTCTCGTTTCAGGATATTGAAGAACGGGACTTCCTTCTACACAGAAGAATCTGAGGAGACCCTGAGTTACAGTGGTTATGCTTTTCTGTTCCAGTTCGAACACAGTTCACGGAGGCCCAGTTGGCCCTGACGACCAGGTTCCAGTTGAAACACAGTTGCTGGGGGTCCAGTTGGCCCTGTCGTCTAGTTCGGGAGATGGAATTCGTTTGCCGTCGGAGTATATCCGGGGTATCAAGATGTCGTGCGCTGTTCCGAAGTTCGCACGAAAGAAAGAGGAGATCCAGCCAGCCCCTTATATAGGGTCTCCACCCCAGGGGAGGGGATTCCAAGGGCTGCTGGGAGTTGTAGTTTTAATAAAATTTTCTAATGTTATGAAGTAAATTCTCTGTAATTTTCTGCTATGGGCATTAAAAAGAAAGGTTTAATGCAAGATACTCGCCTCCTGTCTTCATATAACTTATATTTTCCGTCACGTTAGCTAGGAAAATCTCGATTTATATCCTGTATTATACCCCAGAGCTGTACTCACTATTCTGCTGGTGGGGTCACTGTGTACATACATTACATTACTTATCCTGTTCTGATCCTGAGTTATATCCTGTATTATACTCCAGAGCTGTACTCACTATTCTGCTGGTGGGGTCACAGTGTACATACATTCCTTATCCTTATTTTCATCTGGGATATTTATGGTTTCTCTGCAGTATATACCAGCACTTAGGGGTTGCAGTTGCTGGAGGTAGTCAGGAAGTTGACAACAACTGAGCCAGTTCTGATTTTAATGGTAGTTGAATAAACTTCCTTGCAGCATCAGTAATATGGTTCCCATAACTATTGGAGATATATACCCAGTTTAGCTCATGGTGCTTTGTGCTTTTATACAACTTCCAGCAGTTATAGGGTGCCAGGGGCCCGTCACGGCACATTGTTGGTTGAGGGCCGGGGTAGAGATTTTGCATTGGGGCTCAGGAGCTTCAGCATACACTTCTTGGGGGAGATTCATCAAAACCTGTGCAGAGGAAGAGTGGTGCAGTTGCCCATAGCAACCAATCAGATTGCTTCTTTCATTTTCCACAGGCCTCTAAAGAGGCCTGTGGAAAACGAAAGAAGCGATCTGATTGGTTGCTATGGGCAACTGTACCACTCTTCCTCTGCACAGGTTTTGATAAATCTCCCCCCTTATGTGCAAAATTCTACCAAGAACCTTCCTCTTTTTCTTTCTTTTTTTTTTTTTTCTTTTGTTTAAATGTTTATTAAGAAAACAAATAATCAAGGGTACAAGATGAGAGCAAAGAAGCAAAGAATAGGGTACCAAAGTACAAATATGAATTGTAAACATAAGAGGTCACACGTGAGGTCAGGGGGTCCCAGGCGAGGGTGCAGGGAGGCCATATCTCAAGAACTGGGGAGACGAGGCAAAATCAATCCATGGGCGCCAGGTAGTGCCCTGAGGTAGACTTCAGGTCAGCCAAACATTCTTCTAGGCCTTGTATATGCAAAATTTCACGGCGTCAATTTGTGTGTGGTAGCGGGGGGGGGGGGGGGAACCTTCCTCTTCATCTTGACATCATAATATTTGTATTTTATTTCAGGTTATGGTGGTTTGCATTGTATTCAGTGTTCCATCTTTGGCTCAGATTCCTGTACCTTCCTTACCTCTGTTGCCTCCTGCCCCGATGGCAACGTCTGCGCCTCCCGGTATAGGATATCTATAATAGGTAAGAGGTGGGACTATCTGATCTGCTATGAAGCCTACGCTATCATTTCTGGAAAAACAATCTAAATAAATAAATTAAGAAACTTCCTTCTTGAGTCAGGAAGCCCCTGTGTACGTTAGACAGTCGGCTGGTCCTGCAAAAATCAACGGACTTGGCCATTTTTTCTCTGATGTGTATAAGAACTAGGACAGCAAATGGAGTCTTTACCCGGGATAAGGAAGAGCCTAGTGACAACTCCTACTATAGGAAAGGAAATGCAATATGGAAAGTCATGACCCCGCTCTTCTCTACCAGCCCCTTGTCTGTGTCCTTTGAATGGTATTTCGTCTCTAAGTATTTGTTTTAATGCTCATGGATGATAACAACATGACTGGGTACTAACGCTGCAAAATCCTCAATATTTGACTGCAATGGGGTTTAAATACAAGCCAACAATTAGGTATACCATGCTACCAGTTCTTTGTTTTCTGTAGAGTAGATATTAATGGGTATTAGATCTGGGGCCGACTAACCATATGGGCGTTAGAGCAGTGCCCAAGGGGCCATGACTAGAAGGGTCCTAATACCCTCTAATCAAGGGGAATGCTCCTTAAAGTGTACCCGTCAGATCCATCAAAAAAACATTTTTTCTAATATATCACTCAGTACCTAATCCTGACCATGTACATCGAATTTTTATGTGTCTAGCTCCTTTATTTATTTTTTTATTAGACTTTTAATTTAGCTCATTAGTCTGAATTCCTCTCAAAGAGAGGGGGTGTGGCCTCACTGTGCAGGTCTCCGCCCCCTCCCTCAGTATGCTGTCTGCTCACATCTCCCCTAGCATTAGCAAAACTACAACTCCCAGCATGTCCTCACTGACAGTAGCGGGACACAAGCTGACAGTGGGAGGGTTTATCCTCCAGCTCTGAGCCCTGCGCTCACAGCTGTCAATCAAGGAAGTGTGTCCATGACATAGGTGATGACGCACGGACACAGCAGGACTAGTATGTGTCAAAGCAGGCCGGGGGGTCAGTTGTTTGACTGGATTTTTCAGTATTAAATACTGAAAATTTTCTAATGAAAGCAATTGCAAAATCTATTGGTTATACATGCTTTACAACATATCAAAAGTTTTTGCATCTGACAGTGCCCATTTAATTGCAATTTATTTTATGTCTTTAATAGTGGGAAAGGGTCCGATGACCATGAATGTCCAAGTGACCCAAATTACAATCAATTTTCCCCTGCTGTAAATATTTCAATTTTTTAACCAATACCAGGAGATTGGATCGAGAGAGAAAATGTAGATATGTATGGATAATTTCCTAATAGTAGCTACTGTATGTAATACCACATTACGTCTATAGTGGCCGCTAGTAGCTCCCTTCATTGACATCAATGGATCCGTCTGGGTTACAGCAGCCAGAGCAGCAGTGATCAGATAGTTGCCAGCCTGATCTCATTTAGAGAAGAGGGTGTCCAACAGCGCCTCCCCGCCCATACACTTTATTTACTGTAAATTTTGAAACGCTTAAAAATGTTTAACTTGTTTTGCATGTATTATCCTTAGGTGCCATTGGGTTCATCTCCCAGGATTTTGATAGATTCTGTGCTCATCCAAGTGAATGTAATGTAACTGGGACATTACGAAAAAGCTACAATACTTTGGAGAGGATGGCGACTACATGCTGTTCTACAGATCGATGTACACCAGAAAAGCCCATAGGTAAATAGACAGTAGCAGAATTGTATTATGGGAAAGGGTCCATGGGTACAATGGTTTACACACACGCACACACGCATGCACACATTTCCTAACAACATTTGGTAGCTCCAAAACGTTGGCATCCATAAAAGAGACAGCTACAATAAAACACAAAGTAAATAAATAAATAAATAAATAATAAATAAATAAACCATTACACTAGGTTGGTTTGTAGTTTAAAGCTATACTCTTCTCTATAGGAGCTTAACACAGAGACTGATAAAACGATAAAAGTCAAGACTGTCAGCATAGCCTTGAGTGCGGCATTAGCTCCATATGGATATAAATGGCTTTGGTGATAACAGGACAGTTCTCCGAGATCCCATCATCCCCTTATCAGTTACTTAGTATAATCCTCCCTCCTCGTGATTTTGTAGTCATTAATATTCTTTAGATATGATTTTTTTTTACTCTTTTTGTGTTGTTGCAGCGCCAGATGAAAGTTCGGAGCCCAATGGATTACAATGTGACCAATGCTTTAGAGATCCATCATGTCTTATTCCGGGCTCCGTGAACTGTATGGGAGATGAGAACATGTGCCTTCTTACAACTACAAAAAAAAACACAGGTAAAATTATAACAAAAATCCAAACAAAACAATACATCACATACAACGACAACCAAGGGAGCTTGTCTGCAGGACATGTTAAAGGGGTACTCCACCAAAGAATAGGGGATCAGATGTCTGATCGCGGGAGATGGGGAGGTCGGGGGATGCAGGGGGGTCTGGCCGCTTGGACCCCTAATGATCTCCGGACTGGCACCCCACCATTATGAACATTTATGTTCAGAATGCCGGATTCAGGTGGGTGTGGTTGTGATGTCACACCATGCCCCCTCCATTCATGTCTATGGGAGGGGGCATGAAGACTGTCACACCCCCTCCTATAGATATGAACAGGGGGGGGGGGGTGACGTCATGAACACAGAAGCCCAAGGCTGACATTCTTAACATACATTTTTAGAACAATGAGGTGACGGCCTAGAAATACCTGGGGGCCCAAGTGGCTGGACCCCCATCCACCTCCCCCACCCCACCCCCTGTAATCAGACATTTGATCCCCTATCCTTTGGAGGTCAGGGAAGGGAGTCCATACATACATGATGTATTCGTCATGCAGGTTTCATGATTTCGATATTATAATATATAAACATTGATTGATATATTAATATACACTGATTGATATACACAATTGATTTACATGATCACAATATATATATATATATATATATATATATATATATATACATTTGTGAAGTTCCTGGCTGCTACCACATGTGCCCCGCTTAGGTGTTTGCAGCTCTCTGTATTCAGATCACGTATTCAGCGATGATTGATAGCTCAAGCCCAAGTATTCTCACTGCCTCCTGAACACCATGCAGTTTCCAGGGAGCACTAAGGCACCATGAAAATTACATAGCGAGCAGAGGCTCTCGTTGTTTTGATAGAAGTCTCTGCTCCTCGTTGTAAGCACTGCACTGCTTAATGTATGACACATGGAGGTAAGTGACAATGCTTTTCATGAACTTACCTGTCCCCGCTCAATGCCACCTCAGATCTCTCAGACGCCACCGGAAACATCCCACATAGTCCCTTGCAACTCTGTGACACAGTCTGCATAGCCAATCAGGAGATTGGAGCAATTTGCCAAACAGCCCTGGCACCTGCGCTCACACCTCCTTGTGGTGAGAGGTGTAAATGGGAGTCTGATACTCTCGCCATTGGAGCATACATTGGTAATTGTGTTTCTTCCCTTCAACAGCATTGTCTTCCCTGTGCTTCTATTCTTACCTCATCTGACCCATTGCCTGTCTCCTGACTAACCTTTCGACTGCAAATTTTGTACCACATTGTCCTCCTGGTCTGACCCTGGCTTGCTTGGGATTATGATTCTATTTGTGATTTTATAAGTCTCTTAAATCAGACATGTTATGAAAGTCGGCCACCCGACATCTTTACACCTTAGCAGTTGGAAGACCATGCTAGGACACTGCACTGTGACTTTAAAAGTCCTTATATCTTATATTTATTTTCACAGGTTCCGTGACATTAACTAGAACACAAAACAGCTGTGCCTCCAAAGGACTCTGCTATTTAGGAAACACGGATTCCACTTCTGGTACTGTGCGTGAAGAAACTATGTATTCATGCACTCCTGCTAGTGGAGCCACTCCGGCTAGTGGAGCCACTCCGGCTAGTGGAGCCACTCCGGCTAGTGGAGCCACTTTGGCTAGTGGAGCTCCATATAATCTATCACCTACGGCACTAATAGTTTTGTCACCTCTACTGTCATTCATTACGGTTCTAATCCAGTTTAATAAATGCGACTTGTAAGACAGGAGCCATCTTGGGGATGTTGATGTGAATAGTTTTCATTACAGTGATTGTCTTAAAAATAATAATTCGTCAAAATTGGGAACTCCCCTTACCAAACCATACAACCATTTTTAGAGCATAAGGCTACATTCACACTACATTTTGGCTACCCAGAAGGGGAATTTAAAAACTGTCAGCTGCTGTATCCCTGCCGGACGCATGCCACATTCCATTAATTTAAATGAGCTGGCAGGAGTCAGATTGCAGAGGCAGATGGGCTTATTTTTTGCACTGTATCCGGTTTTGTTGCCAGACTGAAAACCGTGGTCTGCCATGGTTTTCAGTCCGGCAATAAAACTGAAACGGTGCAAAAATGAGTCAACAGAAGTCACAATCTGACTCCGGCATGCGGCATGGGTCCGGCAGGGATATGGAAGCAGCCAGTTTTTCAATTTTCCTGCCGGATACGGTAGCTGTATGCCCAAAATGTAGTGTGAATGCACCCTAAGTTGGTTTTAGTGGTAAGGTAGACTCTAATCCAGTGTTTACCAACCAGCGTGCCTCCAGCTATTGCAAATATACAACTCCCAGCATACCTGGACAGCCGTTGGCTGTTCCGGGCATAATGGGAGTTGTATTTTTGCAATAGCTTGAGGCACCCTGATTGGAAAAGACTGCTCTTATTTCATAATAAACATAGTTGGTATCATGCTAGTACCACGAGTGACATCTCTAAAGTCTTAATATTTTAGAATGTTTGGTATGTTATAGTCATTCATATTGACAAGATCTAGTCAACAAATGCATCAACATTTATCTTCCATTTTAACAGAATGTCTATGTCCAAGAGACTTTTTTGAAATTCGTCCTCCCACAGGACTTTTCTGAAGAGCCAGCGTATGTCTTCTTAGCTAGAGGAGAGAAACTTTTTAAAAGTTCGGTTCTGCCCATTCGCCAATCTCTGGCAAAAAGTTCTGGTTCTGACAGAACTAGTTCTGTCCTCAATTGCATTTCACCATTAACCCAAAGACCCATGTGTAACACTGTCTTAGAGTCCTAAAAGCCCTGTATAACTCTGTTAGGTCACCTAGGAGTGTATCTATGGACTTCTGAGCTGTTTTTAAGGCAAAGCTAATTTCAAAGCTATGGCAACATGTATGGCTATGGATAACCAGATGGTACTGATGGTAACTAAGAGGATAATTAAAAACTTATTGAACTGGTGTATTTTTTATGCCTTTTAAAATAAAAATTAAAAATAAAATAAAAATAAAAATCATCCCTGACGGTGTTTATGTGCACATAGAGCTATTGAGAGAAGGAGTGGCTTTTTCCAAGTGGTCAAAAAATGATCCCTTTTTTGGGAGGTTTTGTGCCTGGAAAGGGAAGGAGAAATGGATTTTTACAGGCTGTAAAAAATTATTCCTATTTTGAGGTATAGCAAAAGGATTAGTGTCCTAGAGACTGCAGAAGTGACACAAAACCCTCTATGCGGCTTTATCACAATTAGGGTAAAACCAAAAAATCCTGTTACACTTCTGATAATATTTGCACTGAACAGAAGTGCAACACACACTGCTGCATTCACTACACTTATACTATATGTGGCCCCTACTCCTATCTGTGTTGTTTACTGCTCACTGTCCCTCACAGAGAACTTCATCTAACACCTGATATCTCTATAATAGATGCTGAAGCTATGTGCATAGGCTTTTATATGGGCTTTGAAATCACCCCTATATTACCTCCTTATTAAATTGGAGAGCTGATTGCAAGGCATTATGGTATTCTCTAAGGTCATGTGATCCTTCCTGGTTCTCCTTTCTGTCATGTGGCTGATGTAATTTTAGCAGTTTCAGAAATCTAACTTTTGCGGTTCGCTCATCTCTATTCTTAGCTATATTGCTCTGTTATCATTGTGCACACAGGTCATTTTTAAATTTAATAATCAACAAAATTGCTTAAATAGAGTTGTCTTTGCTTAACCCTTAGGATCCATATCTGTGTAACAGCCTTGGATCACCATAATATCCTCTAGTATTGAGATCGACCAGTCCAACTTGTCTTAGTGGTGACTCTCATAGCTTATAATGTTTATTTCGCATTTGAGGTGAGTGGTGACCCCTAAAGGTTATATTTCCCAATAATAGCACTCAAGAACAGAAGAATCAATTTACTTGAACCTTTGCAATGTCAAGAATTCTTCTTTTCTTTAGAAGACATTTGCATAGCTTTAAATGTGCATTAGACAAAAACAGTCTAGTGGCAAAAAATAAATGAAATGCCAGCCATAACCGGTTTTACATATTCTGCATAACTTTTTTATGAAAAAGCTCCACACCCAGTCATTTTGACAAAAAAAAAAACATTCTCTTGTGAACACTGTGAGATCTTTCGGCAGACAATGTATGCCATCGTTAAATTGATAACTCCTTCGTTTGGATTATTTGGATGTAGGAAAGACTGAAGAACTTGAACTCTATGGTCATCCTCAAGTTTATGAGTCAAGAACCCCTTCAACCAAGCCTTAACATACATGCATTAGATGTTTTCTGAAGTGCCGAGTACCATGACTGTGGAGCTGTATATGGATGGTTTGGGTTCTTAAGTAGTTCCTGAAATTGAAGCTGAAGTCTAAGGTGATCCTTCAATTGCTTTGGACGGAATTCTAAACTCTGGAAGATCCTTCGGGAGACAATTTAAACAATGGGCAATCTGGGAGCTCCTTAAGTTATATTTTTCGGGTAAGGGAAGACTCTTTAAGGTGAAGAACCTGAATTCCAATCTTGGCATCAAGCTTGTGAAGATCTTCTTCAACCAAGCTCCATATTACATGTACTAGATGTCTTGTCTGGTCCAAGTAACATGATTGTGCATTTGTCTTTGGATGGTTAGGATTCCAGAGGATAGCCCAAACCTGACAGATTATATACCAGCTGTAGGAGTATTGATGTTGGCTATGACCATTGGTGAGTACTATTTTGTCCCCAACTAGCTTGATATTCCACAATAAAATCTACATAGTGTCTTCTTGTTGTTTTGTTTCTATTGAAGTAGTATGAAGCCACAAATTCTACAATATTTCAGGTCATTGATATTTCCCAATTGAAGCAGACATTACTGAGACAGCAGAATCTGCCACCAAAATGGTTGCCACAGTCTATTAGCAGAGGACAATTGGTGACTGGCATAAACCATCTGTAACAAAAATACCAATATCTTTGTAGTGTAGTAACAAAATAAGGAAAAAAACGACAACATGTCATAATAATCTTCAATTAGTAACTTATAGAATTTAAATATTTAATAAATATACATCAGAAGTTCTTTAAAAGTTTTGGTAATTTCATGAGATGATGACAAGAATTCTCAATTTCTTAATAGGTTACCTGATCCTTCTTCTGATATCTTTGAACTAATTGCTAATTTTACTGTTCTCACTTGATTGCAGTGCAGTGACAGAATTCTGACCTTAATTCCCTGAAGAAGCAAGTTGGGGGTGAAACATGTTGGGGAGGCAGAAATAATTTTTAATAAATCCTTTAGGCCTTTTTGAATGTTGTAAACTAAAGACATAATGAAAGTACACAGTTTGCCCTTAAGAACACAGACTCCACCTGTCCTTCACTATGAGTGAAGGAGTTAGAAGTGAGGAGATGTTAGGAGTGAGAAGTGTTTTGCAAAAGCTTTATAGACAAATTGTAGAATACCATGAAGCAATAGGAATACAGATGTTACGCCGAGCGCTCCGGGTCCCCGCTCCTCCCCGGAGCGCTCGCTACACTTCCCTCACTGCAGCGCCCCGGTCGGTTCCACGGACCCGGGGCGCTGCGTTACTACCTCCGGCCGGGATGCGATTCGCGATGCGGGTAGCGCCCGCTCGCGATGCGCACCCCGGCTCCCGTACCTTACTCGCTCCCCGTCAGTTCTGTCCCGGCGCGCGCGGCCCCGCTCCCTAGGGCGCGCGCGCGCCGGGTCTTTGCGATTTAAAGGGCCACTGCACCGCTGATTGGTGCAGTGGTTCCAATTAGTGTTTACACCTGTACACTTCCCTATATCACCTCACTTCCCCTTCACTCCCTCGCCGGATCTTGTTGCCCTAGTGCCAGTGAAAGCGTTCCTTGTGTGTTCCTTGCCTGTGATTCCAGACCTTCTGCCGTTGCCCCTGACTACGATCCTTGCTGCCTGCCCCGACCTTCTGCTACGTCCGACCTTGCTTCTGTCTACTCCCTTGTACCGCGCCTATCTTCAGCAGCCAGAGAGGTTGAGCCGTTGCTAGGGGATACGACCTGGTCACTACCGCCGCAGCAAGACCATCCCGCTTTGCGGCGGGCTCTGGTGAAAACCAGTAGTGACTTAGAACCGATCCTCTAGCACGGTCCACGCCAATCCCTCTCTGGCACAGAGGATCCACTACCTGCCAGCCGGCATCGTGACAGTAGATCCGGCCATGGATCCCGCTGAAGTTCCTCTGCCAGTTGTCGCTGACCTCACCACGGTGGTCGCCCAGCAGTCACAACAGATTGCGCAACAAGGCCAACAGCTGTCTCAACTGACTGTTATGCTACAACAGTTACTACCACAGCTCCAGCAATCATCTCCTCCGCCAGCTCCTGTACCTCCTCCGCAGCGAGTGGCCGCTTCTGGAATACGACTATCCTTGCCGGATAAATTTGATGGGGACTCTAAGTTTTGCCGTGGCTTTCTTTCCCAATGTTCATTACACTTGGAGATGATGTCGGACCAGTTCCCCACTGAAAGGTCTAAGGTGGCTTTCGTAGTCAGCCTGCTGTCTGGAAAAGCCCTGGCTTGGGCCACACCGCTCTGGGACCGCAATGACCCCGTCACTGCCTCTGTACACTCCTTCTTCTCGGAAATTCGAAGTGTCTTTGAGGAACCTGCCCGAGCCTCTTCTGCTGAGACTGCCCTGTTGAACCTGGTCCAGGGTAATTCTTCCGTTGGCGAGTATGCCGTACAGTTCCGTACCCTTGCTTCAGAATTATCCTGGAATAATGAGGCACTCTGCGCGACCTTTAAAAAAGGCCTATCCAGCAACATTAAAGATGTTCTGGCCGCACGAGAAATCCCTGCTAACCTACATGAACTCATCCATCTTGCCACTCGCATTGACATGCGTTTTTCCGAACGGCGTCAGGAGCTCCGCCAGGATATGGACTCTGTTCGCACGAGGCGTTTCTTCTCCCCGGCTCCTCTCTCCTCTGGTCCCCTGCAATCTGTTCCTGTGCCTCCCGCCGTGGAGGCTATGCAGGTCGACCGGTCTCGCCTGACACCCCAAGAGAGGACACGACGCCGCATGGAGAATCTCTGCCTGTACTGTGCTAGTACCGAACACTTCCTGAAGGATTGTCCTATCCGTCCTCCCCGCCTGGAAAGACGTCCGCTGACTCCGCACAAAGGTGAGACAGTCCTTGATGTCTACTCTGCTTCTCCACGTCTTACTGTGCCTGTGCGGATATCTGCCTCTGCCTTCTCCTTCTCTGCTGTGGCCTTCTTGGACTCTGGATCTGCAGGAAATTTCATCTTAGCCTCTCTCGTCAACAGGTTCAACATCCCGGTGACCAGTCTCGCCAGACCCCTCTACATCAATTGTGTAAACAATGAAAGATTGGACTGTACTATACGTTTCCGCACGGAGCCCCTTCTAATGTGCATCGGATCTCATCACGAGAGGATTGAACTGTTGGTCCTCCCCAATTGCACTTCTGAAATCCTTCTTGGACTTCCCTGGCTTCAACTCCATTCCCCAATCCTGGATTGGTCCACTGGGGAGATCAAGAGTTGGGGGCCCTCTTGTTCCAAGGACTGCTTAAAACCGGTTCCCAGTAAACCTGGCCGTGTCCCTGTGCTTCCTCATGTAACCGGTCTCCCTAAGGCCTATATGGACTTTGCGGACGTTTTTTGCAAAAAACAAGCTGAGACTCTACCTCCTCACAGGCCTTATGATTGTCCCATTGACCTCCTCCCGGGCACTACTCCACCCCGGGGCAGAATCTATCCTCTGTCCGTCCCAGAGACTCTTGCCATGTCTGAATACGTCCAAGAAAATTTAAAAAAGGGCTTTATCCGTAAATCCTCCTCTCCTGCCGGAGCCGGATTTTTCTTTGTGTCCAAAAAAGATGGCTCTCTACGTCCTTGCATTGACTACCGCGGTCTTAATAAAATCACGGTTAAGAACCGCTACCCCCTACCCCTCATCTCTGAACTCTTTGATCGTCTCCAAGGTGCCCATATTTTTACCAAACTGGACTTAAGAGGTGCTTATAATCTCATCCGCATCAGAGAGGGGGATGAATGGAAAACGGCATTTAACACCAGAGATGGACACTTTGAGTATCTGGTCATGCCCTTTGGTCTATGCAACGCCCCTGCCGTCTTCCAAGACTTTGTTAATGAAATTTTTCGTGATCTACTATACTCCTGTGTTGTTGTATATCTGGACGATATCCTGATTTTTTCTGCCAATCTTGAAGAACACCGCCAGCATGTCCGTATGGTTCTTCAGAGACTTCGTGATAATCAACTCTATGCCAAAATAGAGAAATGTCTGTTTGAATGCCAATCTCTTCCTTTTCTAGGATACTTGGTCTCTGGCCAGGGACTACAAATGGACCCAGATAAACTCTCTGCCGTCTTAGATTGGCCACGCCCCTCCGGACTCCGTGCCATCCAACGTTTTTTGGGGTTCGCCAATTATTACAGGCAATTTATTCCACATTTTTCTACCATTGTGGCTCCTATTGTGGCTTTAACAAAAAAAAATGCCGATCCCAAGTCTTGGCCTCCTCAAGCGGAAGACGCCTTTAAACGACTCAAGTCTGCCTTTTCTTCGGCTCCCGTGCTCTCCAGACCTGACCCATCTAAACCCTTCCTATTGGAGGTTGATGCCTCCTCAGTGGGAGCTGGAGCTGTCCTTCTACAAAAAAACTCTTCCGGGCATGCTGTTACTTGTGGTTTTTTTTCCAGGACCTTCTCTCCGGCGGAGAGGAACTACTCCATCGGGGATCGAGAGCTTCTAGCCATTAAATTAGCACTTGAGGAATGGAGGCATCTGCTGGAGGGATCAAGATTTCCAGTTATTATTTACACCGATCACAAGAACCTCTCCTACCTCCAGTCTGCCCAACGGCTGAATCCTCGTCAGGCCAGGTGGTCTCTGTTCTTTGCCCGATTTAATTTTGAAATTCACTTTCGGCCTGCTGATAAAAACATTAGGGCCGATGCTCTCTCTCGTTCCTCAGATGCCTCTGAAATTGAACTCTCTCCTCAACACATCATTCCTCCTGACTGCCTGATTTCCACTTCTCCAGCCTCCATCAGGCAAACTCCTCCAGGAAAGACCTTTGTTTCTCCACGCCAACGCCTTGGGATCCTCAAATGGGGTCACTCCTCCCATCTCGCAGGTCATGCGGGCATCAAGAAATCTGTGCAACTCATCTCTCGCTTCTATTGGTGGCCGACTCTAGAGACTGATGTGGTGGACTTTGTGCGAGCCTGCACTATCTGTGCCCGGGATAAGACTCCTCGCCAGAAGCCCGCTGGTTTTCTTCATCCTCTACCTGTCCCCGAACAACCTTGGTCTCTGATTGGTATGGATTTTATTACTGACTTACCCCCATCCCATGGCAACACTGTTATTTGGGTGGTCGTTGATCGATTCTCCAAAATGGCACATTTCATCCCTCTTCCTGGTCTTCCTTCAGCGCCTCAGTTGGCTAAACAATTTTTTGTACACATTTTTCGTCTTCACGGGTTGCCTACACAGATCGTCTCGGATGGAGGCGTCCAATTTGTGTCTAAATTCTGGAGGGCTCTCTGTAAACAACTCAAGATTAAATTAAATTTTTCTTCTGCATACCATCCTCAATCCAATGGACAAGTAGAGAGAATTAACCAGATCTTGGGTGACTATTTACGACATTTTGTTTCCTCCCGCCAGGATGACTGGGCAGATCTTCTACCTTGGGCCGAATTCTCGTATAATTTCAGAATCTCTGAATCTTCCTCCAAATCTCCGTTTTTCGTGGTGTACGGCCGTCACCCTCTTCCCCCCCTCCCTACCCCCTTGCCCTCTGGTCTGCCCGCTGTGGATGAAATTTCTCGTGATCTTTCCACCATATGGAAAGAGACCCAAAATTCTCTCTTACAGGCTTCTTCTCGCATGAAGAGATTCGCAGATAAGAAAAGAAGAGCTCCTCCCATTTTTTCCCCTGGAGACAAGGTATGGCTCTCCGCTAAATATGTCCGTTTCCGTGTCCCGAGCTATAAGTTGGGACCACGCTATCTTGGTCCTTTTAAAGTTTTGTGTCAAATTAATCCTGTCTCTTACAAACTTCTTCTTCCTCCTTCTCTTCGTATCCCTAATGCCTTTCACGTCTCTCTTCTTAAACCTCTCATCCTCAACCGTTTTTCTCCTAAATCTGTTCCTCCCACTCCTGTTTCCGGCTCCTCGGACATCTTCTCTGTCAAAGAGATTTTGGCCTCTAAAAAGGTCAGGGGAAGAACTTTTTTTTTAGTGGATTGGGAGGGTTGTGGTCCAGAAGAGAGGTCCTGGGAACCTGAGGACAATATCCTGGACAAAAGTCTGATCCTCAGGTTCTCAGGCCCCAAGAAGAGGGGGAGACCCAAGGGGGGGGGTACTGTTACGCCGAGCGCTCCGGGTCCCCGCTCCTCCCCGGAGCGCTCGCTACACTTCCCTCACTGCAGCGCCCCGGTCGGTTCCACGGTCCCGGGTCGCTGCGTTACTACCTCCGGCCGGGATGCGATTCGCGATGCGGGTAGCGCCCGCTCGCGATGCGCACCCCGGCTCCCGTACCTTACTCGCTCCCCGTCAGTTCTGTCCCGGCGCGCGCGGCCCCGCTCCCTAGGGCGCGCGCGCGCCGGGTCTTTGCGATTTAAAGGGCCACTGCACCGCTGATTGGTGCAGTGGTTCCAATTAGTGTTTACACCTGTACACTTCCCTATATCACCTCACTTCCCCTTCACTCCCTCGCCGGATCTTGTTGCCCTAGTGCCAGTGAAAGCGTTCCTTGTGTGTTCCTTGCCTGTGATTCCAGACCTTCTGCCGTTGCCCCTGACTACGATCCTTGCTGCCTGCCCCGACCTTCTGCTACGTCCGACCTTGCTTCTGTCTACTCCCTTGTACCGCGCCTATCTTCAGCAGCCAGAGAGGTTGAGCCGTTGCTAGGGGATACGACCTGGTCACTACCGCCGCAGCAAGACCATCCCGCTTTGCGGCGGGCTCTGGTGAAAACCAGTAGTGACTTAGAACCGATCCTCTAGCACGGTCCACGCCAATCCCTCTCTGGCACAGAGGATCCACTACCTGCCAGCCGGCATCGTGACAACAGATTGAAGGATCTAGAATGATTGGCACTACCACTCTAAAACTCTTTCTGGTGATACACCCCCAATGTGATGCTATGGTTATACACATCAAGATACTTGCATTGCATACTTTTAAAGTAGAAAGATAGTACATGTATGTCCCATAACTGGTGACTCACAATAAGGGAGGTTTACAGTATATTGTTATCTGTCAGCTATACAGCAAAAGTAGGGGGTTTCTTACTCTCTAGTTACATGTAGAGATTAAAGTGTCCCAATTATATAATAGAATTCTATACTTGCTCTACACAGTAGTAATTGCTATTAGGGCTCTACTCACAGTAATAGTGCCCCCTTGCTGCCCCAACATAGCAATAGTTCCTCCTCACAGTAAAACACAGAATCTCCTTAGTGTAATGAACCCTTATAGAGCCTCCTTAGTGTAATGAACCCTTATAGAGCCTCCTTAGTGTAATGGACCCTTATAGAGCCTCCTTAGTGTAATGGACCCTTATAGAGCCTCCTTAGTGTAATGAACCCTTATAGAGCCTCCTTAGTGTAATGGACCCTTATAGAGCCTCCTTAGTGTAATGGACCCTTATAGAGCCTCCTTAGTGTAATATAGAGCCTCCTTAGTGTAATGGACCCTTATAGAGCCTCCTTAGTGTAATGGACCCTTATAGAGCCTCCTTAGTGTAATGAACCCTTATAGAGCCTCCTTAGTGTAATGGACCCTTATAGTGCCTCCTTAGTGTAATGGACCCTTATAGAGCCTCCTTAGTGTAATGGACCCTTATAGAGCCTCCTTAGTGTAATGAACCCTTATAGAGCTTCCTTAGTGTAATGGACTCTTATAGAGCCTCCTTAGTGTAATGGACCCTTATAGAGCCTCCTTAGTGTAATGGACTCTTATAGAGCTTCCTTAGTGTAATGGACTCTTATAGAGCCTCCTTAGTGTAATGGACCCTTATAGAGCCTCCTTAGTGTAATGAACCCTTATAGAGCCTACTCAAGTGCCAAGATCAGCACGAAATAGCTATCGTGACCACGCGCTTTCTCCTGGCGCCACGCCGGAACATGTGTTTCACCGCACCTTCATAGAATAAAGAAGCCAGCGACTGATCCACGAGACGCAAGTGCCCACGTGTCTTTCTTGAACCTACTCATATTGATAATAGTAGTAGTAGTGGTGGTGCTGGTGCAAAAAGTAGTGGTGGTGCTAATAGTAGTAGTAGTGGTGATGCTGATAGTAGTAGTAGTAGTAGTAATGGTGGTGGTAGTACTACTAGTAATGGTGGTGCTGGTTGTAGAAGTAAGTAGTAGTCATAGAAGTAGTAGTAGTAAGGAGCAGTAGTAGTAGTAGTAGTAGTAGTAGTAGTAGTAATAGTGGTAGTAGTAGCAGCAGTGGTAGTAGTAATAGTGGTAGTAGTAGTAGCAGTGATAGTAGTAATAGTGGTAGTAGTAGCAGTAGCAATAGTGGTGGTAGTAATAGTAGGAGTAGTAATAGTAGGTATGGTATTGGTAGTAAGTATCATACTATTACTATATTTGTGCCCTACAAGTCCATGTTGGATATGTAACCAGTCTAGTATGATATATAGAGTTACGTGAGTTTCTCATCCCAGTAATAACCTGTATCTCTTTGTGGCAGTGGTTGCAGGGGACAACGTGCAGTGACACCTGTCTGCAGACATGTATCTCTGGGGGTTCTTGTTCTTTCTCACCGCTTTTGCAGCAACAGGTAAGACCATTATACCGCCATGCCACAACACAACAGCTGGCAGGGAGATTGATCGGCTTCTTGGTTGACAATTAATAGGAGGAGGTACAAGAACCAGCACAATCCCAGTAAAGGCCTGATACCGACATGAGCGTGAGTGTGTGATGCAGGTCTGTGAAACACTATGGGGTGGGTCACCTAGTGGGCCTCTGGGAAAGGTTAATATTAGTTGGGGTCCATGTTAAGTCAAAAGAAGCTTGTAAGAGAGAGTTTTATACTTAGAGAGTTTTGATTTCTATGGGTTTGTACTGCAGCTGAAATGGATCGGAACCGGATGAGTATCTGCCCCCAGATATCCGGTGCAGGGAGAAAACTTTGCACCTTGCCAGATGACTGGTGATGCGGGGTGGAGGCTTGTGATGTCACAGTCACGCCCCGCTCGTGACGTCACGACCATGCCCCCTCAATGCCAGTTTATGGAAGGCTGTCACGCCCCTTCCCATAGACTTGCATTGAGGGGGCGTGACCATGACATCACGAGCCTCTGGCACTGCACCTGGCGATCTAAATGAAGGCCGGGTTCAGCAGGGAGATCCCAGGGATCACGGGGTGTCAGGGAGGTCAGACAGACCAGGTCAGCAACACAGAGGGATCAACTAGGGACACCGAAAATGGTCAAAACCAGGAAATAAGAGAAGTACAAAATCACAACAAGAATCAAAATCCAAAAGAAGCCAGGGTCAGATCAGGAGGAAAATGTGGTGCACAATCTGCGGTCTAAAGATTAGTCAGGAAACAGGCAATGGGTCAGGTGAGGTCAAAATACAAGCACAGGTAAGAAAATGTTGGTGAAGGGAAGAACCACAATAACCGGTGTATGCTACAGAGATGATAGTAGCTGACTTCCATTTACATATCCCACCACAGCCGCCACGCCTCTTCCCATAGGCATGAATGGAGGTGGCGTGTTGTGACTTCATGACCATGGTCGCCTGAAGCCGGCATTCTGAACAAAGAGTTAAGAATGCTTAGGTGCCGGCCCCCGTGATCAGACATCTTATCCCCTATCCTTTGGATAGGGGATAAGATGTCTAGGGGCGGAGAACCCCTTTAAGCCAAAGTTGGGGTACTCAGGATGCAACCGTGCCTCTGTCACCCAAGGCAGTGATCCCCAACTCAATCCCCAAGATCCACCAACATTCCTGGTCTTTTCAATTACTCCATTGGAATAGAATAAGAAAAAAAATCCAATCCTAGACTGTTGGTGGAGCCTTTAGGACTGGGTTGGGTGAACTCTGACCCAAGCACTGCTAAGACACCTAGAGACAACTATAAGACTAACAATGATTTTGGTCAAGAATATCATTGGACGTGTATGGAGCAGCTTTCGAGGAGTGGCTGCTGGTCCTTTCCATTATAGGTGGTCACCAGGTATGTTCAGTAATTGCTGACTCCTGCCAAAATCTGTGGGGGTCAGATGAAAATATTCACTGTTTATGGGTAGCTTGTGTATCCTAAAAAACTATGGGAATCCCATACACCAGGGAATCTAGAGGTTCTGTACGGCACCTCTAGGTTCCCTGTTATCGTGGGTTACATGTGCCCTGTAAATAACACACTGTAAATAACACACAAAAACTATGGGAATGTCATACACCAGGGAACCTAGAGGTTCTGTACGGCACCTCTAGGTTCCCTGGATCTATGGGATTCCTATAGTTTTTTATGATTTAATCCGTGAGGTTGCTGTCGAGGGTTATGTCTGCCCTGTAAATAACACACAAAAACTATGGGAATCCCATACACCAGGCAATCTAGAGGTTCTGTACGGCTCCTCTAGGCTCTCTGGATCTATGGGATTCCCATCGTTTTTTATGGTTTAATCCGTGAGGTTGTTATCGTGGGTTACATAACACACTGTAAATAGCACCCAAAAACTATGGGAATCTCATACACCAGGGAACCTAGAGGTTCTGTATGGCTCCTCTAGGCTCCCTGGATCTATGGGATTCCCATAGTTTTTTATGATTTAATCTGTGAGGTTGCTGTCGAGGGTTATGTGTGCCCTGTAAATAACACACAGTAAATAACACACAAAAGCTATGGCAATCACATATACCAGGGAACCTAGAGGTTCTGTACGGCTCCTCTAGGTTCCCTGGTATATGGGATTCCCATAGTTTTTAATGATTTAATCCCTAAGGTTGTCATCGGGGTTTATGTGTGCCCTGTAAATAACACACAGTAGCTTTACATTGCTTGTGTATCCTTTTTGTTCTATTTTAGGTGAGTGCCTGGAGTGTGTAACTTGTAGAGCAGTTTCTCCAGATCCTTGCTCAGTCAACACATCTGGAAACTGCAGCGATGGCCAAGTGTGTGCGTCTCAGTTTACGTCGTCTATAACAAGTAAGTTGAGCAATATCTAATCGTAATGAGTTATATCAAATTGTATTATTGAGGTGCGGAAGACAGCGGAAGAAGCGGTTTGCCCATCACCTCATCAAGGATCCCATCCTTTTTGTCTCTATCCCAATGTAATAGACAGTAGGGTGGAAGAGGGCTCCTTACCCACAGGTGCAATGTATAATAGGCCGGTCTTCAGGTTTTACATCATTACAATGTTGTACTGACTCTTTATAAACCTGCAGCTCTGTTATATGGTGGAGGAACCTGTTTGGCCTTCTCAGGCCCAAAACATGGACAACTTAGAAGGGGCCTAAATATTTCCACTTACTTCCTGTGTTTCCGTATTTATTAGGTCAAGTCATCTCCCTGAATTTCAGGAGATCCTGTGCTCCACAAAGTGAATGCGGTGTGTTGGGCACGTTCACCTATGGCACCACATCGGAGAGAGTATCTACCACATGCTGCTCCACCGACTTGTGTAATCCAGAAACGCCCAAATGTAAGTAGATACAACTGCACCACCCAGTAAAGGGGGATTGGGTAGTTTCTCTTATTTAACCTCTTACTGAACTGGCATTTGTAATGTATAGCCACAGGTATATCTACAGTTAGATCTACACACCTGGTCACCTACTGTGAACTTATGTTTTTTTTTGTGGGTTTTTATTGTGACAGTGCCATTCCAGAATTCAGTACCCAATGGACTGGTGTGCTCAGCGTGTTCCCTCCCCGTCGGCTCATGTAGTGCTGATCAGTACATGAATTGTTCTGGAGACATGACCATGTGTCTTGTTATGACTAAACAACAAATCACCGGTAATAATAAGAATAATAATCTCATATCTATCTATCTCATATCTATCAATCTATCTATCTTCCTCATATCTATCCATCTTTCTATGATATCCATCCATCTATCTCATATCTATATATCTTATATCTATTTATCTATCTATCTCATATCTATCTATCTATCTGTATATCTCATATATATCTATACATTTATCTCATATCTATCTATCTATTTCACATCTATCTATACATCTATCTCATATCTATCTATCTCATATCTATCTATCTATCTGATATCTATCTATCTATCTCATATCTATCTATCTATCTATCTATCTATCTCATATCTATCTATCTCATATCTATCTCATATCATATCTATCTATCTATCTATCTCATATCTATCTATCTCATATCTATATATCTATCTATCTCTCTATCTCTATATCTCTATCTATCTCCTATCTATCTATCTATCTATCTATCTATCTCATATTTATCTATCTATCTCATATCTATCTCATCTCTATCTATCTCATCTCTATCTATCTCATATCTATCTATCTCATATATATCTATCTCATATCTATCTATCTATCTCATATCTATCTATCTATATATCTATCTATCTATCTCATATCTATCTATCTCATATCTATCTCATATCATATCTATCTATCTATCTCATATCTATTAACCATTCCTCTTCCTTCTCACAGGTGTCCAGAGTTTGCTCACTATATCTCGTGGCTGCGCCTCCAGTAATTACTGCCTTAGAAGTAATCTGAACTACACTGAAGATGGCGTCTATACGGAGTTCTCATACATATGCACCAATGCAACAAATTTTACCATGTACAATATAATTTCTACCACTGCAGCTTCACTAACACAGACAACCAACACTGGGACTTCTCTTTGCAGCTTTTTACTATCTTCATTTATCTCTATTTTCCTTTTTCTAATGTTAATGTGATGTATAATGTAATATGGCGTCACTTTTGTTGTCTCATCATGATAAAAAAAATCATGGATAATGGTTATAAGGAATACAAACATGTAAAACTTATAGTAATTGGAGGAATGTAATTATTTTATGTGGAAATATAGAGCATCTGACACTCTCATTTAAGACTTTATGTAACCTTTAAAGTGAGTTTTAAATTATGCTTGTGTAATACCATGCCTGACCACTGGGCGTGCTGTTATGGAGAAAAATGTCAAAGCACAGCATCTGTATTCAACACTCTAAGGGCCATCTAGTGTTAGAAATAGGTATTGCAGTGCTTGTTCTTTTCTGAGTATACAGAGAGACCAGTTCAGTGTTTCCCAATCAGGGTGCCTCCAGCTGTTACAAAACTAAAACTCCCAGCATGCCCAGTATAAATATACATCTTAAATATGACATTTAGGGAGAAGGAGGTGTGGTTAAAGCATGCTTTTTTGTGTGCTGAGTAATGCCACATGCAGAGGAGCAGACAGGGAGTGAATACATCAGGTAAGGCAGTGGGAGGAGAGTTGGCAGGGTGAGAGGTCTGTGATGAAGATTTGAAGGAAAGCAATGCATTCTGGGAATTAAAGTACTAAGCAACTGTTTAACCCAGATTTACAGGACTAAGACCCCCCAAAACAAATAGATTTTTTTGTGGTTTGAGGACCGGGGCAGACAAGTAAGGCTATTTTCACATCACTGTTCAGATAAAGGGACTTCCTTTGCGAAAGGACGGAAATTGACCCAGGAAAAAAATACTGCATGTCTGATATATATTTCTCTGTTTTATTCCCCTAAAATAACAGACACCCCATGGACCCTATTCAAGTTAATAAGATCCGTTGGGTCCATTCGGCTTTGTTTGGTGCCGAACAGGCCCTGGAAAAGGGTCAGAGCAAAACGTTAAAGTGAAAGTATCTTAAAGGGGTACTCCACTGGTCAGCATTCAGAAGTAAATGTTCCAACGCTGTTTTCCCAATGCAGGGGTTGGCCACGCCCCTTGTGACATCAGGACTACGCCCCCCTCAATGCAAGTCTATGGAAGGGGGCATGACGGTTGGCCAGCATTCAGAAGTAAATTTTCCTAAAGGCTGTTTTTGCACTGCGGGGGTTGGCCATGTCCCTTGTGACATCAGAGCCACGCCCCCTCAATGCAAGTCTATAGGAGGGGGCATGATGGCTGGCCAGCATTCGGAAGTAAATGTTCCGAACGCTGTTTTCGGAATGTGGGGGTCGGCCATGCCCCTCTTGACATCATGACCACGCCCCCTCAATGCAAGTCTATGGGAGGGGCATGACAGCCGTCACGCCCCCTCCCATAGACTTGCATTGAGGGGGCATAGACGTGATGTCACTAGGGGCGTGGCCACCTCCTGCAGCGCAAAAACAGCGTTGAGAACATTCACTTACGAACGGAAGTATCCCTTTAAAGGGGTACTCCGGTGAAAACCTTTTTTCTTTTAAATCAACTGGCTTCGGAAAGTTAAACAGATTTGTAAATTACTTCTATAAAAAAAAACTTAATCCTTCCTGTACTTATTAGCTGCTGAATACTACAGAGTAAATTATTTTCTTTTTGGAATGCTCTCTGATGACATCACGAGCACAGTTCTCTTTGCTGACGTTATAATAATAATAACACTTTCTTTATTGTTGTCCTTAGTGGGATTTGAGCCCAAGTCCCCAGCATTGCAAGGCAGCAGTGCTAACCACTGAGCCACCATACTGCCCTTAGCATGCATCTAGCTATGCATGGTTGCTAAAATGGACAGAGATGTCAGCAGAGAGCACTGTGCTCGTGATGTCATCAGTGTTCCAAAAAGAGAGGACTTTCCTCTGTAGCATTCAGCAGCTAATAAGTACTGAAAGGATTAAGATTTTTTAATAGAAGTAATTTACAAATATGTTTAACTTTCTGGAGCCAGTTGATTTAAAAGAAAAAAGGTTTTCACCGGAGTACCCCTTTAAGCAATGCTGAATGATACTGCAGCATTTTTATATTTTGTTACCTAATGTTGGCGTATCCCTTTAATTATATTTACCCAAAACACATTTCTTTTGTTATCCTCCTTTTATACACATAATTATTAAGGTATAGTAATTGTTACTTCATTTTTGTAAACTGTAATATGATTGTACCTTTTATGTGATACAAGATGAGTAAAACGGTAAAACAAATGCCTTATTGGCGCCATTGTCTTACATGGGGAAGGGGAGTGAACTGCAAGACCCTGATTCCCACAATGCACCTGCTCCAAACTCCTTGTAATATGGTCAGGATTCATCCTGTGGGTCTATGGGCAATGATAGGACATTTTCCACATTCTGCATTTCCTTTATAAAGGCTCCGCCCCCAGTCATGTTCCCAAAAATTTCAGTAGATCCCAACTATACCTATCAGGCTATGTTAACACGGAGGACATTTTGCAAATAGCAGAGTGGAACATGCCAATGCTTGGACTGTCCAAAAATGCGCAGTCTTCTTAGGGTGCATGCACACCACGTTTTTGCTATACGGTTTCAAGTTAAAAACCACACGGAACCGTATAGAAAACCGTATGAATTGACTTAACATTGTAAACCGTACGTCAAACACATCATACGTTTTTTTCAGGTTTTTTTTATCCGTACCTAAAACCATAGTCTACCACGTTTTTTCATCCGGGTGAAAAACCGTATTAAACCGTATATGGTTTTTTTAACATGGGAGTCAACGGGAACCGTACAGAACCGTATTTGCGTACGGTTCCATACGGTTTTCACCATACGGTTTTTGACTTTGGACAGTTTTGTTTCTTGGAATTTCAATGAAACAAGTGAAACTTTATTCAAAATGAAGTGAAAAGTTAAAACTGTACATCATTTTTCAAACCGTATATGGGTTGAAATTTGTACACACGTTTTGATACAGTTTAGTCCGGTTTTGAGGAATCCGTTTTTCATCAAAAACCTGATACAGGAACTGTAAAGCAAAAACGTGGTGCACCCTTCGAGTGGATTTCGCCGAAAGAATTGATATGTGACAGTGCAGCAGCAGAATCCCATGGAAAACAATGGGGCTCTGCTGCAACGGAATCTCTGAGCAGAATTTTTCAGGAGGATTTTGCTCGGAAATTCCGTCATGTGAACATGGCCTAAACAAGCCGTCACGCCCCCTCCCACAGACATGAATGGAGGGGGGCGTGGCATGACATCCTGACCACGGCTGCGCGAAGCCGGCCTAGGGGCAGAGTACCTCTTTAAAGGGTTACTCCGCTCCCCAGCGTCTGGAACATTGAGTTCTGAACGTTTGGTGTGGGCTTCCGTGTTCACGCCCGCCCCCTCGTGACATCACGTCCCGCCCCCTCAATGCAAGTCTATGGGAGGGGGCGTGACGGATGTCACGCCCCCTCCCATAGACTTGCATTGAGGGGGAATGGCTGCGATGTCACAAGGGGCATGGCCGACTTTCGCAGTGCGAAAGGGGGCAGGGTGTGACGTCACGAGGGGGCGGGCGTGAACACGGAAGCCCACACCCAGCATTCGGAACTCAATGTTCCGGACGCTGGGGAGCGGAGTAACCCTTTAACTGGTAGTAAATAGTTGTATCCTCTAAGCTAAGGATGTAAACAGAGCAATAAGGCTGCATTCACACCACATTTTTGCAATACAGTTCCCGTATACCGTATGGAACCATATTGAAAACCGTATGCCAAAAGATGCGTCAGGTTGTGTCCGTTTTGCATCCTGTACGGTTTTGTCAGTTTTTTTTCCCGTACCCAAAACCGTAGCCTACTACGATTTTTGGTCCGGGTGAAAAAACGTATTAAACTGTGGTGTCCCGGTACTGCATCCTATACGGTACCTGTATATAGGTCCCCATAGCCAGAGTCCCTAGGACGTCGGGGTCCTTCTTATTTAGTCCACCCCTTGTCACCTCTCATCTAGATAGTCATTAAACTAACAGTTTACTCAGGATTTCTATGGATGTAATTGTACAAATGTATATAAGTGGTTAATTACCTGTACGGAGCGTAGCAGGACCTGCGGGTCACGTGATCAGGTAAACTCTATGGTTTTTGCTTAAGGACCTTTGGAGGTCCCTGTGACGTATTGCACCCACAATTCCTTGTAACAGTGAGTGACAGATAATCGGACCAATTAAAACGGCCCTGTCCCTGCCCATATAAGGGAGTGGCGGCCATAGCTCGTTCTCTTGTTCCCGGGCTTTCATGAGAGAAGGATCTGCGCTGCTGTCATCAGTGAGTTTAGGCCCGAGCCTTGCGGCAATGGCTGATCATTACCAAACCGTGAGTGTATCAATCCCTGAGCACTCTGCAAGATCACCGGACCTTATCTATCCCCTAAATGCGGACGGATCTTCGCAATTTACCCTAAATTCAGAGACTTATAAAACAAGTCAAGGTCGGCAACAACTGCCAGTCACTGAAGTGTATAAAGACTGTACTTAAGAGACTGTCACTGTTCATTGGATGTACCGCAAGCCTTTAAGTAAAGTTTATCCAAGTTCAAGTACCTTGTGGACCTTCAGTCATTTTATGCATGCCCCTATCGTTACTGGGAAGTGCGGCGATAGGCCGGAGAATTACCTCAGCATACTAGCCCTCAGCCTGGCGTCACGAACTATAGGGTTAACCTTAACCCCTGATACCCTAACTGTACTACCCCTACCCCTGAGGCCTACCACAAAACCGTATACTTTTTTTTTTAACATGGGAGTCAATGGAAACCGTATAGAACTGTATGTGCGTACGGTTCCATCCAGTTTTCACCATACGGTTTTTTACTTTGCACAGTTTTTTTTCTTGGAATTTCAATCAAACAAGTGAAACTTAATTCAAAATGGAGTGAAAAGTTAAAAACGTATATGTTTTTTTCTTAAAAAATGGATGCAACATCACTTTTTCAAACCGTATATGGTTTTTAACTGTATACGGGTTGAAATTTGTACACATGTTTGATACAGTTTAGTCAGGTTTTGAGGAATCCGTTTTTCATCAAAAACCTGATACGGGAACTGTATAGCAAAAATGTGGTGTGAATGCAGCCTAACCAATCATTGGAGGTGCCCTAATAATATCGAGCGAGAGAAAACACCTGCGCCAACTAAACAACCTTCACGCTATCAATAGAGATGGACTATAGCGGATTACACAATCCTGCCTCTCCCTTATTCATCACTTCTAAACACCTTCAAATTTTAATTTATTGAAATCTTTGATTCTTTAGTTTCTCACAGATAATTTAATGTCAGTTTTGACAACTATGTGACCCCCTCGGGGCTAAGAACAAGAACAAGGATGAAGGTTGGTCACAGGAACCGGTTATTCCAGTACCATTGCTATTCATGTTTCTCCTCTCCCACGTCAAAAATGTAATCAATAGGATAATAAAATAAAAAGTAGTGCGCCCCTAGTGGAGACCACAACCGATGGCTAAATCAAATGCAAATATTGTTCTCACCAAATGGTGTTGCGCCCTCTGTAGGGTTGTACACTCATTAATCCTGGGTCACCTGCCTTCGGATCCAGGCCGAACCAGTATGCCCGCTCCACCTATGGGGACACTAGCAAGGGAGCACAAGGGAAGAGGGAGTAGCATATCACTCTGCTCGCCCAAAAAATCAGTGACCTGTGAGCGATTGACTTGGCTGACTAATAGAGATTGCACCCAGTGGTGACAGGTAGCTTACCGAACCGGCATTTGCCACCCTTGGCACTTGACAAAAATTGTCTAATAACAAATCAAGAAGTACTCTGGTGGAAAACTTTTTTTTTTTATCAACTGGTGCCAGAAAGTTAAACAGATTTGTAAATTACTTCTATAAAAAAAATCTTAATCCTTCCAGTACTTATTAGCTGCTTAATACTACAGGGGGAAATTATTTTCTCTTTGGAACACAGAGCTCTCTGCTGACATCGCAAGCACAGTGCTCTCTGCTGACACCTCTGTCCATTTTAGGAACTGTCCAGAGCAGCATATGTTTGCTATGGGGATTTTCTCCTACTCTGGACAGTTCCTAAAATGGACAGAGATGTCAGCAGAGAGCACTGTGCTCGTGATGTCAGCTGAGAGCTCTGTGTTCCAAAAAGAAAATAATTTTCTCTGTAGTATTCAGCAGCTAATAAGTACTGGAAGGATTAAGATTTTTTTTTAATAGAAGTAATTTACAAATCTGTTTAACTTTCTGGCACCAGTTGATTAAAATAAAAAAAATAAAAGTTTAAAAGGGTACTCCGAAGGGGGGAAAAAAAATTTCAAACCAACGGGTGCCAGAAAATTATACAGATTTGTAAATTACTTCTGTAAAAATTCTTAACCCTTCCAGAACTTATCAGCTGCTGTATGTTCCACAGGAAGTTGTGAAGTCCTTTTCAGTCAGACCACAGTGCTCTCTGCTGACACCTCTGTCCATCTCAGGAACTGTCCAGAGCAGGAGCAAATCCCCATAGCAAACCTCTCCTGTGCTGGACAGTTCCTGACATGGACAGAGGTGTCAGCAGAGAGCACTGTGGTCAGACAGAAAAAAAAACTATACAACTATCTGTGGAGCATACAGCAGCTGATAAATACTGGAAGGATTAAGATTTTTAAATAGAAGTAACTTACGAATCTGTTTAACTTTTTAACACCAGTTGATTTTTTTTTTTTAAGGGGCTTCTTTAATTGTATTGGACCTAATTGTAAACACAGGAAGATCCTTCAGTAGACAGCAGTTTGTGGATGGTTAATCTGAGAGTTTCGATAACCTGTGTCTTTCCACCAGAGTGCCCCTAATTTACCCAAAAAATTGTTGAAAAAAGCAAAAGTCCATTGGGAGTGTAAAGTAAGTGATGACTCTAGGAAAAGTTTTACATTAGGTGTTCTAGATAAATCAACCGGCTCAACACAAGAGCTGTCAAGTCCGTATGTGACGGGTGTCACTGCTGCCTACGGTCACACCCATTCCCCGGTTCACTGATCGCATGCTCTTCTTTTTGGCGTCATTCTCTCACACACCTGAATTCCTTCAGTCTTACTACAGGGACTATGTAAAACAAGCAAAAGATCTCTTGGATGTCATTACACTATCTCACCCCTACTACTGATGTTTGCGAAAATGGACTCTCTTTTTGGGGTCCTGTGTCTACTGTTGACTCTTACAGCAAAAGGTAAGTGAATCATTGAGTACTGAGATTGTTTCTTGCTTTTTATACCATTGTAGTAACTATATTCGAACCAGCAAACCAGATGCAAACAGTAGATCACCACCTAAATCCTTGACAGCCAGACAGTAAGCAGCAATCTAAATAGATTGCTGCTTACTGTCAACGCAGTAGGAGGCTGTGCCAAATGGAAACCATAAAAGGTGACAAAATTTGGCAATGACTTTCAGCGTCCTATAGGAGAGTGATCTTAAACTGTGGACCTCCAGCTGTTGCAAACTACAACCCCCAGTATGCCCGGACAGCCGTTGGCTGTCCGGGCATACTGAGGGTTATAGTTTTGCACCAGCTGGAGGTCCATGGTTTGGAGACCTCTTCTCTAGGACTAACTATTGACCACTAGGCATCACATGGGCACTGAAACAGGATCTAGCATAGAGGAGGCAATTTTTGTGCCTGCATATTTTTGCCATGAATGTGACCACCGACTTGACTGCAGGTAAACCAAAACAGGACCATCATGGTCGTCTTGAGATCACGTAGAAAAATCTAATATATTCCAGATACAGCGTCATACGTATCCAAATGGCAGCTTGGTCCCATTACATTTTTGCTGATCTCATGCAGCTTCTTTAAAGAGTACCTGTCGCTTTAAAAAAAATAAAAGAAATAAAAAAATGTTGACATGTCAAAAGCTTTGATCGGTCGGGGTCTCAGAGTTAAGACCTCGACCAATTGTTGCGGATATAGAGACAATCCTCTAAACTTACTTTGTAAGTTTGTCTTTCTTAGCGCGCTATTCTCCCTGTTGATTCTAGGTATCGTTCACGGTCTGAACACTCAGACCCCGACCGATCAAAACTTGTCTCAACAGTATGTGAAAAATTTCTAAAAGGGGTAAAAAAATAAAATAAAAAAAAAGTGTTTTTAAATGACCTGGTGCCAAAAAAGTTTAACAGATTTGTAAATTACTTCTATTTAAAAATCTTAATCCTCCCAGTACTTATCAGCTGCTGTATGCTCCACAGGAAATTGTGTAGTTCTTCCCAGTCTGACCTCAGTGCTCTCTGCTGCCACCTCTGTCCGTGTCAGGAACTGTCCAGAGCAGGAGCAAATCTCCATAGCAAACCTATCCTGTTCTGGACAGTTCCTGACACAGACAGAGGTGTCAGCAGAGAGCACTGTGGTCAGACTGGAAAGAACTACACAACTTCCTGTGGAGCATACAGCAGCTGACAAGTACTGGAAGTATTAAGATCTTTATATAGAAGTAATTTAAAAACCTGTCTAACTTTCTGCCACCGATTCATTTAACAACATTTTTTTTCCCACTGGAGTACCCCTTTAAGGTGACATTACCCATTTAAAGGGGCACTCCCTTGGAAAATAGTTTTTTTTTTTTTTTAAATCAACTGGTGCTAGAAAGTAAAAGTGATTTGTAAATTAATTCTATTTAAAAATCCTTACATCTCTGCTGACACCTCTGTCCATTTTAGGAACTGTCCGGAGCAGGATAGGTTTGCAATGGGGATTTGCTCCTACTCTGGACAGTTCCAAAAATGGACAGATGTGTCAGCAGAGAGCACTGTGGTCAGACAGAAAGAAAATTCAAGAAAAGTATTTCCTCTGGAACATACAGCAGCTGATAAGTACTGGAAGGGTTAAGATTGTTAAATAGAAGTCATTTAAAGATCTGTTTAACTTTCTGGAGCCAGTTTATTTAAAAAAAAAAAATGTTTTCCAAAATGTTTTACAAAACAAAAGAAAAAACGTGATGTTTGAAAGTCTATGGACACATTGTAGGAAAAAAACGTCTGTAATTCCCAACCCAAGGCTGTTAAATAATGACTACGTTGATAATTTATGGTCATTAGGCTGGGTTCACACTACGTTTTGTCCCATACGGGACCGCATACGGCAGGGGGAGCTGAAAACTTGCGCTCCCGTATGCGGTCCCGTATGTAATGCATTTCAATGAGCCGTCCGGAGTGAAACGCTGACTCCGGTCGGCTCATTTTTGCCCCATATGCGGTTTTCCACCGGACCTAAAATCGTAGTCGACCACGATTTTAGGTGCGGTGGGAAAACCGCATACGGGGCAAAAAAGAGCCGACCGGAGTCAGTGTTTCACTCCGGACGGCTCCTTGAAATCCATTACATACGGGACCGCATACGAAGGCATACGGGAGCGCAAGTTTTCAGCTCCCCCTGCCGTATGCGGTCCCGTATGGGACAAAACGTAGTGTGAACCCAGCCTAAGTAAGATATAATACTCCGAATACGAAGAACTAATCGTAAAAACAGAAAAAAATGGCAAAAAAAATATAAAAATGTGAACTGCAAATATGACCGAAAAAAAACACAGTGTGAACAAGACCCTAATGAAGAAATCTCTTTTTTTTTAGGATACTGTATCTCCTGCCAACTATGTGTGACCTCAATGGCCCAGAGCTGCACGGGCGTCAGTGTCATCTGTCCCACCGATTATGTTTGTGCGGCGAGATACACCAACACGATAATAGGTACAAGAAATGTGTGATTCAAAATAAATAAATAAATGAAGAATGAAAAGATGTTAAAGGGGTGCTCCGGCGCTAAGACATCTTATCCCCTATCCAAAGGATAGTGGAAAAGATGCCTGATCACAGGGGTCGCGCCGCTGGGGACCCCGTGATCTTACACGCAGCACCCCGTTATAATCAGTCCCCGGAGCATGATCGCTCCGGGTCTGATGACTGGCGATCACGGGGCCGGAGCATTGTGACGTCACGTCCCCGCCCCCGTGTGACATCACGCTCCACCCTCTCAATGCAAGCCTATGGGAGGGGGCGTGACAGCTGTCACGCCCCCTCCTATAGGCTTGCATTGAGGGGGTGGAGCGTGACATCACACGGGGGCGGGGCCGTGATGTCACAATGCTCCGGCCCCGTGATCGCCAGTCATCAGAGCAAACATGCTCCGGGGACTGATTGTAACGGGGTGCTGCGTGCAAGATCACGGGGTCCCCAGCGGCGGGACCCCCGCGATCAGGCATCTTGTATCCTATCCTTTGGATAGGGGATAACATGTCTTAGCGCCGGAGTATCCCTTTAAAAAAAATGTTGATGACGTTTTCGATTCTTCTTTACTCTTTCGTCTCTGTGCAGGTGGATCGAGCACACCGGTATTTTCTAGATCTTGTTCCCCGCCTACCAATTGTAATGCAGCCGGAAGCATGACCATCCCAGGGGGCACCGTCCAGACAAATGCCACATGTTGTTCCACTGACAATTGCGTCCCACCAACCCCTACATGTAAGTGCCCATAGGTTCAGCTTTGTGAATGGAATAGAAACATATGTATCTGTGACTCAGGATTCCAGGCTTGGATTAGTGATTCACCAAGCGATTCCACCCAAAGTGGGGCATTTATCTGAGTATTAAAGAGGACCTGTGGCCAACCCGCAGAAAATAAGATCATAAAATCATTAAAGGGGTACTCCGGTGGAAAACCTTTTTTTTTTTTTAATCAACTGGTGCCAGAAAGTTAAACAGATTTGTAAATTACTTCTATTAAAAAAAATCTTAATCCTTCCAGTACTTATTAGCTGCTGAATATTACAGTGGAAATTCTTTTCTTTTTGGAACACAGAGCTCTCTGATAACATAACGAGCACAGTGCTCTCTGCAGACACCTCTGTCTATTTTAAGAACTGTCCAGAGTAGGAGAAAATCCCCATAGAAAACATATGCTGGTCTGGACAGTTCCTAAAATGGACAGAGGTGTCATCAGAGAGCACTGTGGTCATGATGTCAGCAGAGAGCTCTGTATTCCAAAGAGAAAATAATTTCCTCTGTAGTATTCAGCAGCTAATAAGTACGATTTTTTTTATAGAAGGAATTTACAAATTTGTTAAACTTTCTGGCATCAGTTGATTAAAAAAAAAAAAAGTTTTCCACCGGAGTACCCCTTTAAATAGCTTAGGGCGCCCTGATCACACACTTTTTTACAGTTTCTTGACACTCCCTCCCGTTCCTGACATATGTGGATTTGAGTTGTCGGACAATTCAGGGAATAGTCAGATGGGCGTGAACTTAATTTTAATAATGGGAGTGAGTATCAAGTGATAGGCATGATCATACAATCAGGGGGGGGTGTATTAGGCATACACCCCCTCAATGTACCACATTCACACCCCATGACTGTATGATTCCACCCATCAGACAATAGTCCCACCCATTATTTAAATTAAGTTTACACCTCTCTGACTATTCCCTGAAATGTCAAACTATAAATCTATATATCTCAGGAATGGAAGGGTGTATCAAGAAACTGTAAAAAGGTGTTTCATCAGGGCACAAAGGCCGGCATTTATCATTGTATTTATCATTTTTTACACCTTTTTTTGGGTGCTGGTAATGTGTAGGAGCACCAAATTTATTAAATAGTCACAGAACATTTGATAAATTTTGTGCAGGTCACATTTTCTGAAATTTCTCTCTTCACATACATCAAAAAGCTAAGCTAAGTCTGGGCTGTTGTAGTTTTAGAGACTTTTCAGTGGCTTTGCGCCTTTTTTGCGCCATTTTCACAAAAAGGCGCAGTTCATAAAACCCGTCCATATCATGTGTATTGCCAAAATCAGTGAATTGCAACTCAAAATCAGCAGAAATGTGCAAACCAAAAGGCACAAAAAAGGTGCAAATAAACCCTATTTTGTGCCTTTTCTAGACATAAAAAAAAGGTCTAAAGACAATGATAAATGTCGGTCAAAGAGTTTTGAGCAACTAGTAGTGTCCATATATTACATAAATAGGCACTTGATTTTCCATGTAAGACTTTATTGTCCGGACCCCCAATCTAGTGATAAGTGAGGGACCTAGTGATCCGATGTCTATAACCATTGTTGAAATGAAATGGAAGAGCGCTCCATAGCGTAAAACCGCCAATGTAAGGTCCAATTAATGGATAGAAATAACTCTTACCGAAGGCGGTTGTGTGAGTTCACACACAACAATGGTCGGTGTGAGTGAGTAATAGGTCAACTCTGCAGCCTCCCCAATCGTAGGAACAATACACGGTAAGGACTTCCAGGGAGTGGTGGGTTTCAACGGCGCTGACCAGGTCAGCGCCGTTGAAACCCACCACTCCCTGGAAGTCCTTACCGTGTATTATAACCAATGTTGATCATGGGGAAAAAAAACAATTTATGCGGTTATCTGGATTGGATACTTTGTGAGAAATTGATTCCTACTGTATAGTAAACTTTCCTATGTCTCCCATAGTAACAGCCGCACCCACCAGTAATTCCACCAACTCCACCTCTGCAGTCAATGGAGTGACATGCCGGAGTTGTGCGACCGTGAACTCCGATTGGTGTTATACGTCCGACACTATTCGTTGCACCGGAAATGAGTTGTCGTGTGTAATGCACTCAACAAAAATAACAGGTGAGGGTTTAGCTGTCTATACAGTTATGTCTTCTTATTTTAGCTTCTTAATCGTTGACATCTTTGCCTTTTTCTCCTCAGGTCCCCAAGCTGTTACGATGGCGGTTCGGGGTTGCGCCACTCGGTCTCTCTGCACCCTTAGCACTCAGTCCTTCAGCACTAGTGAACTCTCTTCAGTGAACACGTTTGTTTGCACCGATGGCGGTGTAGTTCTAAAGAGTGGCCTCTTAACCTCAATGATGGTGTTCTTTTTCTGCATGTATATTTTGTAATTTATTTTTTATTGAGTTGTTAAAATATTATTTTTTTTACTGTACTTTTCTGTTTATATCTAATGTGTCATTGTACAGTATTTATATTTATTTGGAGAATAAAACTGAGGGCGTCTCTCCAAACTGGTGTGATGTGTCGGATTTCCTGGGACTTTATGGACATGTGGGTCGTATTAATTCAGGAAGATACAGATGAAATGAAGATGGTGAAACGGAGATGTAGTGATGTGCAGCAGGAGGTAGGATGTAGGTAGGTAGGATAACAGGGAGAGCAGAAGGATGGAGGGTGACAGGAGGGAGGGTGATAGCACAGTTAAGAGGTGCAACAGGAGGTAGAGTGACAGCAGTGACAGAATGTGCAGCAGGAGGGAGGGTGAAGGAGGCAGGATGACAGCTGTGACAGGAGGTACAGCAGGAGGGAGAGTGACAGTAGTAAAAGGAAGTGCAGTAGGAGGGAGGGTGACAGCAGCAAAAGGAGATGCAGTAGGAGGGAGGATGACAGCAGGAACAGGAGGTGCAGTAGGAGGGAGGATGACAGCAGGAACAGGAGGTCCAGTATAAGGGAGGATGACAGCAGTAACATTAAGTGCAGTAGGAGGGAGGATGACAGCAGTAACAGGAGGTGCAGTAGGAGGGAGGATGACAACAGTAACATTAAGTGCTGTAGGAGGGAGGGTGACAGCAGTAACAGGAGGTGCTGTAGGAGGGAGGATGACAACAGTAACAGGAGGTGCAGTAGGAGGGAGGGTGACAGCAGTAACAGGAGGTGCTGTAGGAGGCAAGGTGACAGCGGTAACAGGAGGTGCATAAAAGACCACTGAAATAAGTAAAATAACTTTATTTGTGTCATTGTATTAGAAAGCTAAAAAACAGGCTTTATTGTGGGACAAACCCTTAAAGGTCTAGCCAGAAGAATAAAAGTTACATCAGGTTTACCACTCTATAGAAGCAGCAGGGTTCCAATCACAAGCTCCTGACTTGACCATACCAGCAGGCCACGTCTGGGATGCCTGTTTATCTTGCCAGTGCCACAATTGTGGTGTCATGACCGGGGGTGGACAGGGAGAAGTGAGCCCTAAGCTTTCCCTAAAAACACTTTCCCTGCCTACTTGCCCATCTACCCCAAATGGTGGATCGACAACTTGGAGTCGGTCCCTCCCTGTGCTAAAGTGCAATGGGTGTAAAGGTACACAAATAATACTGTACATAGTCAAGGACAGGTCAGTAACATAATGGGAAAACAAACCAAACAGGATATAAGTATACAAACAAGATATAAATATACAAACTAGGTAGGATATAGCGTACTAACATACAGTTCAGAAACCGGAATCAAGATAAATTGCAGATATGAAAAAATGAAAAGGACTAGATAAGGAATGAGTATACAGCAGAAACCAAGAAATTCAGGGGATGAACAGATGAACTGAATGTAAAACACTAAACAGGTCAGGAAACATAGAACATTGTTCACACTGGACACTGAACAACGAACAAACTAGACACCCCACTCCAAACATGGAGGGACATCAATACCAAAGCCAAATAGACTACTAGCCAGCGAGCACACTCCACTATGTGATCAAGATACTGGCCTAGAAGGAGTCAGAAATAAAATACA
This sequence comes from Hyla sarda, assembly GCF_029499605.1. NCBI lineage: Eukaryota > Metazoa > Chordata > Amphibia > Anura > Hylidae > Hyla > Hyla sarda. Next base: position 8,852,229 of record NC_079198.1, on the reverse strand, counting down.
ATGTACACTAGACTGAGAATGGATCATGATAACATACAGGAATATTACAAAACCAAACTCCATAACATGGAGGAATACAAGTCAGGACCCTAAACAGGAATATTAATTACAGAGCACAGGAACAAGAAAGACTCACAGTGTGAACACAGACTAAGATATATCACGGTACTAAAGGCCAACAAATGTACTTAAAACAAAGCAGACTATAATCGATACCATACCAGGAATAAAACCATGGTTAAAACTCAGATATTGACAGATTGACTAAAAAACAGGCAGAGTAAGAACTAATCACCAGCAGCACGAGTACCGACAGAGCTTGGGTTCCCATTGGCGAATAGCATTAACTATTTCCTAGCCAGGAAAAATAGCAAAGAAAACAGTTCATACATAAAAACAAAGTCAGAATAAGGCCTAAAACAGAAGAATGCAAAAACACATAAATGGACATTACATGTGGCTTGCTGATTCTGCTACTACTATCAGGCACATGGCTGCTGTTACTACTATAAGGACTAGGCCTGGGCACATGGCTGCTGCTTCTACTACTATTAGGGCTAGGCTAAGGCACATGGCTGCTTCTACTACTATTAAAACTAGGCCTGGGGACACGGCTGTAGCTACTACTATTAGGACTAGGCCTAGGTACATGGTTGCTGCTACTAATATAAGGACTAGGTCCGGGCACATGGCTCCTGCTGCTACTATTAGGACTAGTCCTGGGCACATGGCTGTTGTTGCTACTATTAGGACTAGGCCTGGACACATGGTTGCAGCTACTATTAGGACTAGTCCTGGGAACATGGCTGTTGCTGCTACTATTAGTACTAGGCCTGGGCACATGGTTGCAGCTGCTACTACTATTAGGACTAGGCCTGGGCACTTGGCTGCTTCAACTACTATATGGCTAGGCCTGGGCTCATGGCTGCTGCTGTTGCTACTACTACTATTAGTACTAGGCTTGGAAATATGATTGCTGCTACTACTATTAGGACTAGGCCTAGGCACATGGCTGCTGCCAATACTATTAGAACTAGACCTAGGCACATGGCTGCTGCTACTACTATTAGGACTAGACCTAGGAACATGGCTGCTGCTACTACTATTAGGACTAGGTCTGGGCTCATGTCTGCTGCTACTACAATTAGAACTAGGCCTTGCACATGGCTGCTGTTACTACTATTAGGACTAGGCCTGGGCACATGGCTGCTGCTACTACTATTAGAACTAGGCCTAGGCACATGGCTGCTGCTACTACTATTAGAACTAGGCCTAGGCACATGGCTGCTGCTACTACTATTAGAACTAGGCCTAGGCACATGGCTGCTGCTACTCCTATTAGGACTAGGCCTAGGCACATGGCTGCTGCTACTCCTATTAGGACTAGGCCTGGGCACACAGCTGCTGCTGCTATTAGGATTAGGCCTTGGCTCAATGTTGCTTCTACTACTATTAGAACTAGGCCTGGGCACACGGCTGCTACTAGTATTAGGACTAAGCCTGGGCACATGGCTGCTACTACTATTAGGACTAGGCCTGGGTACATGGCTGCTGTTACTACTATTAGGACAAGGCCTGGGCACATGGCTGCTGCTACTACTATTAGGACTAGGCCTTGGCATATGGCTGCTGCTACCACTATTAGGACTAGGCCTTGGCACATGGCTGCTACTACTATTAGAACTAGGCCTGGGCACATGGCTGTTCTACTACTATTAGGGCTAGGATTGGGCACATGGCTATATTTACTACTATTAGGACTAGGCATGGGCACATGGCTGCTGTTACTATTAGAACTAGGCATGGGCACATGGCTGCTGCTGCTACAACTACTTTTAGGACAAGGCCTGGGTCCATGATGTAGCTGGCTGCAATAATTAGTGTGAATTGCAGGACACATTGATCAATGACATTGTGGCCCTGGGTTCCTTCCGGAGCGACGCCTGTCTGAGGGTTACTTTTTACTGTTATAGCTAAAGGTAGGTATATTCTTAAGGGTTTCCTGTGTAATCTAGTGTATTCGTATAATTATAAAATGTGTATAAGACCAAGCAAACCCAATGAGGCCAGAATATCTGATCATTGTGTAAAATAGAACCCTTGACAAATTTCACCAAAATGTGGCTCACCTGGTGTGTACAACATTAATCTCTGTATCTGGGGCCGGCATAATGCCGCTTCTACTTACTCAGCAGCACAGAGGCCCGGGGAGGAAACATCTCAGTTGGTGATGGTCAGGGGAGCCTGGCCACCTCATACAGCTATATAAAAACAACATAACACAATATTATTATTTTAATAATATTGATTTTAAGAGCATAAAAAATTACTGTCATCAGGTTGCAGTGTGGCCCGAGACATTACATCACTAGTCAGATGATGAAAATCAGGGAACTTGTAGTTAGAAGTAGGAAACTCCAGCAGGAAATGGCCATTTCACAAAAATAAAACAGCAGCATTACGGTGGACTCACAACATAGCCATTTAGCCACAAGACAAACACAGATCCTTCCCAAGCATGTCCATTACTGTCTGGCAGATAAGTACTAAAATCACCTTATGGAGGAGAACCCCTTTATTATTCCACCAAGGCAACAGTGCCATTAACTGAGCCACCATGTGTCCAATGTGACCAGTGAGTGGAACCACAGGCAATTCACGAATCCCATACACCAAATCTGTCACTGACCAAGACAACTTGGGGATCATTTAAATGTCTGTATTACATATATTGCAGACTAGCAGAGCTGGATCTAAGTTTATGTGGGAGTTTGAGCCACAAAGCAACAATAAGTCCCATGGCTATCCAGCCCTTCTGCTTTTAGCCTTCGCACTTCAAAAAACTAAAATACTGAACGCCTTAGAATCAGCACAGGAAAAATGTGCATCCAGACCCTGGTGCCTGAGGGGTCTGAAAGGCCCCCCTGCCATATAGGAAGACAACAGTATTATGGATGCACATGGTAGGTTTAGAGACTTTGTTTCAGAATACACCTCTACCAATAGGGTCAGTACAGTGCATGGCCCTGTCTATTGTGCTTTTAGCCATATTGCTTAATTTGCCAACCACAGTGAATTTTGGCGATGCCTTTCCTTAGCATACCACCTAATAGTGCCAGCAACTACACAGTTTACCTACCTGGCAGTGTCTGCTATAGTAGTGTCTCTGAGTCCCATCATGGCCCTGTTGTTGCACTACACCATTTCAGTAAAGCTAGTTGGGGGTTCGAGTCTTAGGGTGCATTCACACCACGTTTTTGCATTTTGGCTGACGCATCCGGCGGGGTAATTTATAAATCATCCGCTTCCGTATCCCCGCCGCATTCTATTGATTTGAATCAGCTGGACGGAGTCACATAGTGACTCCGGTTGGCTCATTTTTGGACCTCATCCAGTTTTTCTGCCGGACTGGAAACTGTGGTCTGCCACGGTTTTTAGTCCGGCAATAAAACCGATACAGTCCAATCATGAGTTGACCGGAGTCACTATCTGACTCTGGCTAATTTTTGGAGTTTTATTGCTGGACTTAACACTGGCTCATTCAAAATGAATAGGATGTGGCGCGGGGCTGGCAAGGATACAGCAATGGCTGCTTTTTAAATTCCCCCTGCCGGCAGCCGAAATGCAAAGACGTTATGTGAACGTAGCCTCAGTGCTGGTATCCCGCACAATCAGATGAATTTATTAAGGGAAACTCACAATTTTCTACGGCACTGCCACTTATTGTGAATTTGTAGCCATGGGTTAAAAAAAACAAATAGTTGGTTTGACATTTTTATGTTGCTCGTAGAAAACACCTCAGACCTTCCCATGTGTTTCAAAACACAGAACTTCACAAAACTGTCATGGTATTTAGCCTGGAGAGAAACACACCCTGATTGACGGCAGGTTCCTCCTTAGTACAGTACGTAGATGATGTATGTGACGAAAAGTGAACTCTGGGCTTGTCTTCGGCTCTTCATGGCTGCACCCCTGAGAAACATTTCATTGTTAGTCACGTGTGATGTCATTGTCGGACTCATCCGGTTCCTCCACGCCAGAGCTTCTTGTGTTATCACACGAGAGAATGCGAGAGGCTGGAGACACAACCCTGCAGCCGGCCATCCCCAGCTCTGAAGAATCAAGATGACAATGTTTTTGGTTATTTTGTCTTTATTCTCTCTTTTATCTTATGGTAAGTCTCTATTTTTTTCTATGTTGTGCATATGCATGCTGTAGATAAATATATTTGGTGCTTATATGATTCTAACTCTATAACATAGTATATTTTGATACCCAGTGGAATGATCTTATGGACTTCCTATAGGTAGAGGAAAACATCACCTATTTTGTTGGGGTTCAAGATTTGCAGGACCACTGTTCCCATTAGCAGGATCAGCCCTTGAGTGGAAATCTTGATAGTATTCCCAGGACTTAATTCCTGGGGGATCCCAGGAAAACATGACCTATTTTGTTGGGGGGGGGACCAGGGTTCAAGTCCTGCAGGAATGCATGGGAACAGAGTTCCTGCACTTTTTCCACAGCAGGACCACTGTTCCCATAAGCAGGATCGGCCATTGAAAGGAAATATTGAGCATAGACATTTCTTTCCAGGATTGGACCCCTGGGGGCGACATTCATTGTGAGCCCTTGAGCATGTATTTTTGGGGCCCCTGTTGTGAGGGGTGTAGATGATGCTTCATAACTTGTGCTAAATAGTGGCCTATAGTGAACTGTTGTGTAGAAACAGGTACCACAAGACCCAGGTGACAACTCTGGATCTCCTGTAGAGGTACGTCCACTTTTTATTAGAAATGTCCCGTAAACATTAGTGGATCCTTGGTAACCTGCTTCTAGAACCCTCAACAATGATTTATGGGGAAACTGTCAGAAAGCTTTTAGTCCCCCTGCAGCTTCACTACAGGGGAGGTTTCCAATGAAATGGGCTATCCATGTGCTAATACAGTGGTCCCTAAACAGTGGCCCTCCAACTTGTGCAAGGCTACAACTCTCAGCCATCAGCTGTCTCGGCATGCTGCGAATTGTATCTTTGCAACAGCTGGAGGACCACCGTTTAGAGACCACTTTGTTAATAGACAAATATCATGAAATGGGGTGTATATATATATATATATATATATATATATATATATATATATACCGTATATATATATGTGCCTCCTCCAATAGACATGAATGGAGGGGGGGATGTCATAATGGCATAGGGGGCGTGGCCATGATGTCATGATCACGGCTGCCCGCTCCAAGCCTTCTGAACAAAATGTTCAGAACACTGGGGCATGTGAGTACCCCTTTAAGTAGGATATAGAAGGAGTCAAGACAGAAATAGCGGTGCACCTCTAGATATAGCCACACCCCCAAGGCACCAAATAGCTTATTTGCATATTAAATTTTTAAAAATCCTAAACAACAATGCAGCACATCATGATACTAAAGGTAAAGTCTCTATTTAGCAATAACAGCGGTTTAATTTTGCCAAAACTGGCAGCAGACTTCCTTTAATGACATTGCCGGCATGTTTGGGGTCGCCGTTCTGCAGCAGAATAATATTTTCATAGCCTAGCAGATGCCTACTGGTGGGAGTTATCTTACTTTGCAGCATTTTGCTCTACACCTACCTAAAACTCTTCCACAGTGCTGTATGTCTTCTTTTTTCCTTCCTAGGTTACTCCTTGTCTTGTGTCTCTTGCTTCAGTGGGACTGAAACAAATTGCACCGGCGGCAGCGTTGCCTGTTCTGATGGAGATCAGTGCTCATCTCTGTACATGGTAACTACAATAAGTAAGTTTAACTTAACTTAAGCGCAATCAGTAGAAAGTAGAGTCAGCACCACTCCACCGTACATTCAATGTGAACTTAGCTCCTCTTAGGATAGCAGCCACAGACAGGAGTCGCACAGCAGACCATCCGGTGCCAGCGTCTTCAGTCAGATGTATGCACGATACCTAATCAAAGAAGAATGACACGGCATCCAGGACGCTTCTTGCAAAACTTGCTGCTTTATTGCTTGTAGCGGGGTATACACACGAGGATGCACTGAACTAGACATCTTATCCCCTATCCAAAGGATAGGGGATAAGATGTCTGATCACGGGGGTCCCGCCGCTTGGACCCCCGCAATCTATGTGCAGCACCCGGCATTCGTTAAGAACTGTTGGAGCGGGCGGGGGGTCGTGACATCACGGCCACGCCCCCCAATGCAAGTCTATGGGAGGGGGCATGGCAGCCGCCACGCCCCCTCCCATAGACTTGCATTGAGGGGGCATGGCCGTGACATCACGACCCCATCGCCCGTTCCAGGCGTTCGGAACAAAATGTTCCAAATGCTGGGGCAGCGGAGTACCCCTTTAAATCAACTAAAATAATGGTAATGTAATTTTATCTTTTTGTGTTTACCCAAAAATATTACTTTAAATCGTATCTATTTCTGATAAAAACATTCAACTTTCCAAATGTTTTTGTTATGATGAATTGCAAGTAATTTCATGTTGAACACTAGATATATTGAAGGAAAATAGTATTTGACCCCTTGCTGATTTTGTATGTTTGCCCATTGACAAAGAAATGGCCCATCTATAATGTTAATGGTCAGTTTATTTGCACAGTGAGAGACAGAATAACAACAACAAATCCCCCCCAAAAAATTTCACATAATTTATGAAGTGATTACTATTGTACTCAGTAAAATACGTATTTGATCCCCTATCATTTAGCAAGATTTCTGGCTCCCAGGTGTTATTTATACAGGTAACAAGCTGAGATTAGGAGCACTCTCTTAAAGGGAACACTTCAAATCTCAGCTAGGTACCTGTCCACAGGAGCTATCAATCAGATTCCAGACTCTCCACCATGGGAGGAGATTGTAGACTACACAAGACTGGAATGGGCTACAAGACCATCTCCAAGGAGCTTGGGAAGAAGTGTACAGCAGTTGGAGCCATTATTCACAAATGGAAGAAACACAAGATATCTGTCAATCTCCCTCAGTCGGGGGCTCCATGTAAGATCTCACCTCGTAGAGTCTCAATAATCATGAGAACGTGGAGGAATCAGCCCAGAACTACACAGGAGGATCTTGTCAATGATCTCAAGGCAGCTGGGACCATAGTCACCAAGAGGACAATTGGTAACTAACTACACCGTGATTTCTTGAGCAGAGGGACCTTGCAGGATCCCGCTGCAAGGTCCCTCTGCTCAAGAAATCACATGTACAAGCCTGGCTGAAGTTTCCCAATAAACATCTGAATCATTCAAATGTACAAGATCTACAAGGGAATTCATATTTTTTCTTTACTATTTAACTATATTTATTAGCTAGAAAACTGTGACCATCGTACATTATGGTAGCTGCTAAGAAGATGCCTAAACTATTTATTACCGCAGGGTTACAGGCATCTACTAGAGATATAGGGTAATATTTTAGTTTTATTTATTGTATTTCAGATGGAGCTACTGCGAAAAACTTCTTCAGATCTTGTGCGCCCAAGAATCAGTGCAATGTAACCGGAAGCAGTAGTTTTCCAGGTGGTACGTTACAGATGGCTTCCACCTGTTGTACTGTGGAGAATCGGTGCACTCCCAATGAACCTCAATGTAAGTATGGATATTGGTATATAATATTTTTTCTATAACAATTAAGACGATAGATGTAATGAGCGCATCTGACCAGTCTGCGTATTCTTCTCCCTGGTCAGGTAGGAGTTACAGATCCTGAAGTAGATGGAGTCTGAGCACTCATGTATATCGAGTGGTCCTCGCAGATCGAAGAACAACAATAGTAGGTAGAATGAAGTCTCGGCACTCACATATAGCTGCAGAATCTCTTGTATTTATTCACACTTCTTAACAAAGTGACACACAGGACGCGTTTTGGCCTCAAGCCGGTATCAACCGTAATGCTCACAGATAGATACACGGTACAATATACAGGAAGCCTGCCCCATCCGGTAGGCCAATTAGTCCTAATTCTGAGGAATGGCCTACCGGATGGGGCAGGCTTCCTTTATATTGTACCTTGTATCTATCTGTGAGCATTACGGTTGATAACGGCTTGAGGCAGAAACGCATCCTGTGTGTCACTTTATTAAGAAGTGTGAATAAATACGAGAGATTCTGCAGCTATACATGAGTGCCGAGACTTCATTCTACCTACTATTGGATTTACAGATCCTAACCATGTGATTTTTTACTCTGTATCACCTTGCACTCTTGTGAAGGGAAAAAAAAAGAGAAGGAGGAAACAGCGCCTTGCGTAATTCTGTGTGGTAGGGTCCCCAAGATCCCGTGTATAGGTGTTGCGCTCACCTGAGATGACCCTTGGGTTCATGTATATATAACCCCTCCGTGTGGGGTACAGACGTAGGATCTCGAGCTGCTGCCTGCAAATTTCTGGACCGGTCTCCTCACAGACGGGGAGAATCTGGTAGCGTGAAGACAACTTGTACAGCAGGGAAAAATTATTTGCGCTGGCACTGCTCTCTAGTGATCGCTTTCAGGCATCAATCCAATATTTATGTATCTAATAACTTTTATTGACACATTTATATGTCAATAAAAGTTATTTGATACATAAATATTGGATTAAAGTCTGAAAGCGATCGCTAGAGAGCAGCGCCAGGGCAAAGAACCTTGCACTCTTGTCTCTGTCTGTGCACACATGTATTATTGTTGTAGTTTGTGTGGTTCACCTTTTTGTTTAGCCTTTACCATCGTTCTGACTTCTCTATTATTCTGTGTGTACTTGGTCGGTTTTAGCCTGTTCTAGCTTTGTATCTGTTTAGTGAACCTGTGTCTTGGTTAGTGTTCACACCTGATTCTGTTAACCTGAATCTTTGCCTATGTTTTTGTAATTTGCAAATTCCTCCAACGTTAGGTCCTGTCCCACATAGTTGTGTGCCCCTAACTTGGAATCTATTTGTATTTTGTGTCCCTCCATGATTGGAGTTTGGTGTTTGTAATTTATCTGGTTCCTCCTATTGTTAGATCCGTTTTCTGATCTTCGGTTTATCCCTAACATAGGAGTCTGTTTTGGTTCCTAGTTCTAATGTATCCTGGACTGTAAAGTATCTTGGTCCATGTTCAGACCTTTGGGTCTTTGTGTGTTTTTGTATTTTTTCTAGTGTGAATTGGCTCTTATGCCTTCCTGATCTATATAGTATCTAACTTCAGTTTAACCTGTTCATCCCCTGCATTCCTGGTCTAGTCTTGCTTTTATGTATTTCCTAGTATCCTGTCTTGTTCATATTATCATATCTGCCATATTATAACCTATGGTTCTTAGGCTGTTGTCTTTGTTGTCTTAGGCTGTTTTACGCTGTATACCTGCTGCCATGTTTCCCAAATATCTGTTTTTACTACTTTGCATTCCTGCCGTTATTTAATATTCTAGTTTCCTGTTTGTTGATTATGGTTTATTGACCTCTTGTTTTCTGACTTGTCGCCAACCTTGTACTGTTCCATTTATTGTTTTGACCATGGCGCCCCTGCACTTTAGTTAGTGTACGGACTGTTGCCCATTTGTACTGTAGAGTCACTGTTTTAGGTAGGGATCGACCGATTATTGGTTTGGCCGATATTATTGGCCGATATTCACGATTTTGGACATTATCGGTATTGGCAATTACCTTGCCGATTTGCCGATAATGCCCTACCCCAAGACGTCCGCCGCCGCTGCCCCATTGCCTCCCCCATCCCAGGTTTTATAATTACCTGTTCCTGGGGTCCGCGCTACTTCTGGCTCCTGCGGCATCCTGCGCTATTGCTGTGCGCTGCGCAATGACGAGTGACGTCCTCAACGCAACGGAAATAGCCGATAACTTATACCGGAATATCTGTATAAGTTATCAGCTATCGGCCTCAAAGTTCACTGATTATCGATATCGTCCCTAAAAAAATCAATATCGGCCGATCCCTAGTTTTAGGGCGACTGTGCAAGTAGGCAGGGAAAGAGGTTCAGGGTCAGCTTAGGGCTCACTCTTTCCTGTCCTATGTGATGTCCATCATGACAATAGATAGTTTGTTCCATTGAAAGACCATAATACTTTGGGATCCTATCAAGACCAATTAAAAAAAAACACAGTTTCTGACAAAGTATAGGAACAAAAAAATACAGATTTTTCTTTTTTTTTATATTTCAAGTTGCAAGTCCAGCTACAAATAATACCTGGGCGAACGGAATAGTGTGTCGCCAGTGCCAGACTATCAACAGTGACCGCTGTGATACCCAGAATTCCACAGTGTGTTATGGAAATGAAAGCATGTGCATCCGTCTAAGCACAATTACCTCAGGTAGGTCTTATTGCTGTTTCCTTTTTATTTTCTCTGAAGTTGAAAAAAATACTCAGGCAGTAACGAATAAAATGCACCTATAACAATAAGGGAAATGTGATCGTAGTTAGCACATTTACAAACATTGTTCCTCATAGGCGGAGCCTTGCTGACAGACGCAGCAATAGATTGGTTAGCATTAGCACAACCCACAATTTTTCAGTTCACTAAAGAGACACATCAGGTTAAGCTGGCAGATAATTATTTAGAAAACATCCCATAAAGCAGTGTTTCCTGACTGCTAGGTGGGAAGGAGATCATTCTACACAGGGCTGCAGGGAATTGTAGTTTTAAGCATAGCACGCATAGAAGGGAGCTTAGTTGTGCTGCAATGGGTGAGATGGCTGATGTATTGGAAATAGATAAGTCAACTCCCACCTAGAAGCAAGGAATCCTGGGGATTTTAGTTAAAGGGAGGAAAGTCCAACAGGAAATAGCCTGTGCACACAAACAAGCCAGCAGCATGACTGGAGACACAGGATGAATCCTTGCTAAGCATATCCCTTACTGTCTGGCATATAAATACTAAAGTGACCATATGTTGGATAACCCCTTTAACCCCTCTGAGAGTTAAATGAAGTGCATAAAATTGCCCATTCGGCTGTTTTTAATAGCCATAACTTTTCAATTTCCCCCCTACAGACCTATATACATTTAAATTAGAGTATGCAGGAAATGTTTGTAATCTGAAGAAAAAAACTTAAAAGGGTAATCCGCTCCTCTAAAAAGGTAATCCTCTCCTCCAAAGGTTAGGGAATAAGATGTCTGATTGAGGAGGTCCAGCCACTGGGACCCCTCTTGATCTTTGGTGCGGCACCCCAGTCATCCAGTGAACTCCATTCTGTGCCACAGTCGTCATGCCCCCTCCATTCATGTCTATGGAAGGAGGCATAACGGCTATGTACTAGCCGTCATGCCTCGTACTATAGACATGAATGGAAGGGGTGTGACGTGACATCACAAACACGGAACCTCCAAGCTCCCGTGTTCCGAACGCTGCGGTGCTGGCCCGGAGATCACAGGGGTACCAAAGGCCAGACCCCCCACGATCATCTTATCCCCTATCCTTTAGATAGTGAATAAGATGTCTAGGGATGGAGTACCCCTTCAAATCTACATTAGAGCTGTATACACATAACAGGGTTAGAATATTAAAGGTTTAACCAAAGGCTGTTGCTATTTATTTATTTATTTTTTAAATTGTACAGATCCTTTGAATCAGTGAACCCCGACCCAGTCCTTAAAGGGGCTTTCCCCCTCCCATAGACTTGCATTGAGGGGGGCGGGGTGTGACATCATGAGGGGCGGGGCTATGACATCATGAGCTCCCGGCGCCATCTCTGGCATTCGGAACAGTTTGTTCCAAATGCTGAGCAGCAGAGTACCCCTTTAAGGCCACCAACATTCTTTTTCTTCAGTTACTCCATTGAAATAGAACAGGAGACAATTTTTATCCTGAGCTGTTGGTGGAGCCTTGAGGACCGCCACCTCTCTACATAATGTTCTAATTTATGGAAAAAATATATTTTTAAATTTTTTCTACAGGATATCCGCAAGAAGAATCCGTATTGGCCTTTCGCGGTTGCGCCACCAGAAGCGTCTGTGACATGAACCAACAGTTGTTCAAGACCAGCGGACTGTCGACGGTCTATAACTACATCTGTACCAGTGCCGCCACCGGGCTCCATTACGGCTCCATTATTTTATTGACCTTTTTTGTGTTTATACTGAATGTTACTTCTTAGACCTTGGTCCTCTGCACATTTATTTCAGATATATTGAATTTTGTGAGAATTGGTCATATGTGATATTAATGACAACTAGGTTATATTCCATTTGTGTAAAACAGTGGTCTCAAACTGGTGGCCCTCCAAATGTTGCAAAACTTCAACTCCCAGCATGCCCGGACAGCCAACGGCTGTCCGGGAATGCTGGGTGCTGAAGTTTGTGCAATGTGTTACACAACAGAGGATTTGTTACAAAACAGAGCTCTGATACTATGATTAGGATAGATTTTTAAAGGGGTACTCTGAGGAACTAAATCCATAGCCCATCCTTTCCCTCTCATCATTCATTGGCTATATAGAGCAGTTTCCCCTCTTTGGTTGTCACTTAGATGCATGAAGTGAGAGAATGACATCATCCAGGCATCCACTCTGTCTCTGTCCAAATCCCTCTCTGAAAGCAGCCCCCACCCTCCTGAGAAGTTTATTTCAATCACTGATGAGTCATCCTCTCTATAGAGCTGAGAATTGGGAGGTGTGTGCAGTCTCAGCCAATCAGACACTGAATCTCTCTCTAATGCTTAGAGCAGGAAGGTGAGGGCTGGCAGAGCAGAGCTGCAATGATTTCTGGGAGATGTAGGTAAGGGGGGGAGAAGGATGGTAAAGAATATCAAGCAGCCAGAGAAGACAACAGGGGCCACATGAGCCATGCATCAGGCAGGAATATAAAGGGAATATATCCAGCATTCTTGATGTCTTTTTATATTACTATAGTTATTTATAGATATATAGATATTTTTTTTTCTCGCTATAAATAGTGTAAATAATCCTGTTATTCAGTCTATTAATTTGTTTGTGGCATTTCCAAATCATTGCATACCACTGTCCCATAGCTGATTAATGTATGGCAGCAATATTCGGTCCATATAGCAGTATTATTTAACACCGATATTTTTATATAAATTATATTTTTGTGTTTTATCTGCTTTGTGTCCCTGATCTTTTACCACTCTAGCAGCACCCCCTGGAAGCACTTGTGATCAGCAATGCACACCTTTTTCTGTTACCTAAATGTCCCAAAAAATTTCCTAATAAATGAGACTGAAAGTGAAAATAAAATATTCAATATATTGCTAATAAAAGACATAATAGAATATTTCAAAAAAGATTTTTATTCTTTTTTTTTCTGATGAAAACGTATTTTATTACAGCAACATCAAACTTCAAAATTCTCTGCTGCCAACGCATTTCAATATATTTTGTTTCCTACAAATAACAAAAGTTACGTTTTGATCTGAGAAAGAAAACTATTTCAGAATATAATCACATACATATTACCGGTATTAGTAAACAAACATTTGTAAGATACAGTATAGTTCAGACATGGCTGATAATCTGCAGATATATTTACATTCTGTCATCATATTCCATCCTGAGCCTTAGTACTAGGGATAACGACCTATTCACAGGATTGTTCCACCCTAAGCAAAATCTTGCCACCCCCTACTCCTTGACTCCACCCATTGGCCCACCCTTTGACACGCCCCACATTACTACTGGGGTGACACACTGTAACAAACCTCCTGCTCATGTAATCTCTTTACTACTTGGGTGACACACTGTAACAAACCTCCTCCTCATGCATATACTGTATATGGCTGGAGGCTGTATGTCTGTGGGGGAACACTGCCTATATCAGTGGTCTTCAACCTGTGGACCTCCAGATGTTGCAAAACTACAACTCCCAGCAGTTGGCTGTCCGGACATGCTGGGAGTTGTAGTTTTGCAACATCTGGAGGTCCGCAGGTTCAAGACCACTGGCCTACATAATGTGGGGGAACACTGCCTGCCTAATGTGGGGGAACACTGCCTGCCTAATGTGGGGGAACACTGCCTGCCTAATGTGGGGGAACACTGCCTGCCTAATGTGGGGGAACACTGCCTGCCTAATGTGGGGGAACACTGCCTGCCTAATGTGGGGGAACACTGTGTGCCTAATGTGGGGGAACACTGCCTGCGCCTAATGTGGGGGAACACTGCCTGCGCCTAATGTGGGGGGAACACTGCCTGCGCCTAATGTGGGGGGAACACTGCCTGCGCCTAATGTGGGGGGAACACTGCCTGCCTAATGTGGGAGAACTGTGTCTGCCTAATGTGGGAGAACTGTGTCTGCCTAATGTGGCGGAACACTGCCTGCCTAATGTGGGGGAACACTGCCTGCGCCTAATGTGGGGGAACACTGCCTGCGCCTAATGTGGGGGAACACTGCCTGCGCCTAATGTGGGGGAACACTGCCTGCGCCTAATGTGGGGGAACACTGCCTGCGCCTAATGTGGGGGAACACTGCCTGCGCCTAATGTGGGGGAACACTGCCTGCGCCTAATGTGGGGGAACACTGCCTGCGCCTAATGTGGGGGAACACTGCCTGTGCCTAATGTGGGGGGAACACTGCCTGCGCCTAATGTGGGGGGAACACTGCCTGCGCCTAATGTGGGGGGAACACTGCCTGCCTAATGTGGAGGGAACACTGCCTGCCTAATGTGGAGGGAACACTGCCTGCCTAATGTGGGGGAACACTGCCTGCCTAATGTGGGGAAACACTGCCTGCCTAATGTGGGGGAACACTGTGTGCCTAATGTGGGGGAACACTGCCTGCGCCTAATGTGGGGGGAACACTGCCTGCGCCTAATGTGGGGGGAACACTGCCTGCCTAATGTGGGGGGAACACTGCCTGCCTAATGTGGAGGGAACACTGCCTGCCTAATGTGGAGGGAACACTGCCTGCCTAATGTGGGAGAACTGTGTCTGCCTAATGTGGGGGAACACTGCCTGCCTAATGTGGGGGAACACTGCCTGCCTAATGTGGGGGAACACTGTGTGCCTAATGTGGGGGAACACTGTGCCTAATGTGGAGGGAACACTGCCTGCCTAATGTGGTGGAACTGTGCCTGCCTAATGTGGGGGAACACTGCCTGCCTAATGTGGGGGAACACTGCCTGCCTAATGTGGGGGGACACTGCCTGCCTAATGTGGGGTAACAATGCCTGCCTAATGTGGGGTAACACTGTCTGCCTAATGTGGGAGAACTGTGTCTGCCTAATGTGGGGGACCACTGCCTGCCTAATGTAGGGGAACACTTTCTGCCTAATGTGGGGGGACACTGCCTGCCTAATGTGGGTGAACTCTGTCTGCCTAATGTGGGAGAACACTGCCTGCCTAATGTGGGGGAACACTGCCTGCCTAATGTGGGGGAACACTGTGTGCCTAATGTGGGGGAACACTGTGCCTAATGTGGAGGGAACACTGCCTGCCTAATGTGGGGGAACTGTGCCTGCCTAATGTGGGGGAACTGTGCCTGCCTAATGTGGGGTAACAATGCCTGCCTAATGTGGGGGAACACTGTCTGCCTAATGTGGGAGAACTGTGTCTGCCTAATGTGGGGGACCACTGCCTGCCTAATGTAGGGGAACACTTTCTGCCTAATGTGGGGGGACACTGCCTGCCTAATGTGGGTGAACTCTGTCTGCCTAATGTGGGAGAACTGTGTCTGCCTAATGTGGGGGGGAACACTGCCTGCCTAATGTGGGGGAACACTGCCTGCCTAATGTGGGGGGGAACACTGCCTGCCTAATGTGGGGGAACACTGCCTGCCTAATGTGGGGGGGAACACTGCCTGCCTAATGTGGGGGAACACTGCCTGCCTAATGTGGGGGGGAACACTGCCTGCGCCTAATGTGGGGGGGAACACTGCCTGCCTAATGTGGGGGGGAACACTGCCTGCCTAATGTGGGGGGGAACACTGCCTGTGCCTAATGTGGGGGAACACTGCCTGCCTAATGTGGGGGGAACACTGCCTGCCTAATGACATGAGAGTGGCACTTGCCAAGGTAAAGCCGCTCATTTCTGAACTGGTCTCTGAAAGACAACAGCAGAATTCACTGATCTGCAGTAAATATTCATTATGTTTTTGTGTGATAATCCTGTTTTCATGGTTTTGTTCTTTGTTCTTAATGGTTTTTTCATTTTGTGCCCCTATGTATAAATATATACTTAAATATCTACCTCCTATGTATAAATATCTACCTCCTATGTATAAATATATACCTCCTATGTATAAATATATACCTCCTATGTATAAATATATACCTCCTATGTATAAATATATACCTCCTATGTATAAATATATACCTCCTATGTATAAATATATACCTCCTATGTATAAATATCTACCTCCTATGTATAAGTATATACCTCCTATGTATAAATATATACCTCCTATGTATAAATATATACCTCCTATGTATAAATATATACCTCCTATGTATAAATATATACCTCCTATGTTTTGAATTTGAAAAAATCATATTTTATTTTTCCAATTAAGAGGGGTTCGGTGATCGCGCATATGAAACTGGTGGGGTTCAGGATCTCCAACAAGGTTAAGAACCACTGGGTTATAGTATTGTAAACATTTCTTTATCTGGTTTAAATAGTCTGTAGAAATGCGTCGGCAGCAGAAAACTAACAGCACCCAAGATAAGAAGAATAAACTTACTGGAATAAAAGCTCGCAAAGTTTTATTTAGGAGAAAAAGAATAATAAATGTACTTTGAAATCATTTATTCCGTCTTTTATGAGCAATGTAATAAATGTGTTATTTTCACTTTCAATTTGATTTATCCATAGCAGACCGCATTGAGGTCAATGTAATCTGAGAATTTTATTCTTACGAAATTCTCTTTAAGATCTCTGTGCTCTGACGTTCTGCTTCAGGGTACAGTCCCACATAGCACTAACTCAGCGTATTTATATTGCGCAAAATGTGCTGCTCAGCGGGAAATACAATACGTATTCAGCAATGATCATACACACAGGGCTACCCGGCGGCAACCCTGTGTGTTCAGTGAGGTTTTTGGGGGTGGGGAGGGTAGCCCTGTACGTATGCTGATCTGAGAATATGCAGCGTATTTTCTGCGGCGCAGCACATTTTGCACAGCGCGTAGCTGCATAAGCGCTACGTTGGACCGTACCCTTATAGTGAGCCACGTGCTTCACCGCCATTGTGTTTTTACAGTTCTACCAATGGTGGAAGAGATGGGATGGTCAAACTGTCTAAGGGTATGTTCACATGGGCAGTGTCACACATAACGGATCCGTAGAGTATTTTACGCTGCAGATCCACCAGAGACCCAACCCATAGTGTGCCTCCAGCTGTTGCTACCCTGTCCCACTCCCTCGCCTGCTCACAGTAGCAAACCGTCGCTCCAAACAGCCACAGGGGCCTGTGAGTTGCTATGTGCACTGCAGTGTACTCAGACATCACGGAGCAGAGGAGTACACTGCGCATGCTCGTGGCGACTTGCGGGCCCCTGTGTGGCTGCTCGGAGAGATGGATTGCTACTGTGAGTAGGCCAGGGAGTGGGACGGGGGTAGCAACAGCTAGAGGCACACTATGGGTCAGGTCACCAGCTGATCCACAGCATAAAATACGCTGCGGATCTGTTACGTGTGACCCTTCCCTATAAGTGATTTCCCCGCTGCTGCTGAGGCTCAAAACCGCAACAGGAAACTCACAGGAAAATCCCCTGCAACCCGCCCGTGTGAACCTTAGACAATTTGACCGCCCCATCTCTCCCACCGTTTGTAGATAAGAAAGAACACAATGAAGCAAAATAAAGATCGTTGCGTCCTTAAGGGGTTAAACTGACATATCATAAACTTGTTTCTGCACATTTTTACAGCATGCTATATAAAGTTCACAATGTATATGTCTAAAGAATTCCATTAAATGTGCTAAAAACATATAAAACTTACATAATGTTTTACTTTTTAGAATAACACACAAAATTACTACTGCGAAACATCAAAACCTCGTACAATAAACCCTTAGTGCAGGCTGTGTATTGTATGAGACCAAATCATAAATCATTAATAAATATATAGCAGATTCACATTATGGCCAAAACTATATATGAATATGTTAAATAATAGGAATTTATTATACACTAAAAATACCCTATAATGTCTTCTGCAGGGCCCTTACATCAGACATAGGTTAATAAATGATAAAATAAGATAAATGTGGTAAAAATTATACTATGCAGAGTTAAAAATTCTTTATATAGAGAAATTAATTCCCCATTGGCATAACGTCTCACTAGGAGGACTGGAGATCTCAAATTACTGTCTTTCCACCATATAGATTGGCAGGATAATGTCTTTTTCGCACAATGATGTTAACCTGTTGGGGACGAAGGGCGTACTTGTATGCCCTTCGCCCACTCCCTTTCTATAACGCGGGACCATTCCGTGGCCCCGTGTCATAGCAGGTTAGCCTCTAACACAGCCGGGATCCGTGGCTATTAACCCTTTAGATGAGGCGTTCAAAGTTGATTGCCGCGTCTAAAGTGAAACTAAAGTGCTGCCGTTTAGCTCAGAGGGCTGTTCGGGACCGCCGCAGTGAAATTGCGATGTAGGACGCGAGGAGGATCCCTACCTGCCTCCTGTTGTCCGATCGCCAAATGACTCCTCAGTGCCTGAGATCCAGGCATGAGCAGTCAAGCGGCAGAATCATTGATCAATGGTTTCCTGTGTTATAGCCGCCTATGGGACCTATAGCACTGCAAAAAAAAAAAGTGGGGAAAAAAAAGTGAATAAAGAATCATTTAACCCCTTCCATAATAAAAGTTTGAATCACCCCCCTTTTCCCATTAAAAAATGGGAAAAGGGGGGTTATAAAAAAGTGTTAATAAAAATAAACATATGTGGTTTCGCCGCATGCGTAAATGTCTGAATATAAAAATATATCATTAATTAAACTGCACAGTCAATGGTGTACGTGCAAAAAAATTCCAAAGTCCAAAATAGTGCATTTTTGGTCACTTTTTACATCATGAAAAAATTCATAAAACGCGATCAATAAGTCCTATCAATGCAAAAAGGGTACCACTAAAAACTTCAGAACATGGCGCAAAAAAGCCCTCATACCGCCCCATACGTGGAAAAATACAAAAGTTATAGGGGTCAGAAGATGACAATTTTAAACGTATAAATTTTCCTGCATGTAGTTATGATTTTTTCCAGAAGTGCGACAAAATCAAACCTGTATAAGTAGGGGATCATTTTAATCATATAGACCTACAGAATAATGATAAGGTGTCATTTTTACTGAAAAATGTATTGCGTAGAAACTGAAGCCCCCAAAAGTTACAAAATGGCATGTTTTCTTCAATTTTGTCGCACAATGATTTTTTTTCCGTTTTTGGCATAGATTTTTGGGTAAAATGACTGATGTCATTACAAAGTAGAATTGGTGACGCTAAAAATAAGCCATAATATGGATTTTTAGCTGCAAAATTGAAAGGGTTATGATTTTTAAAAGGTAAGGAGGAAAAAACAAAAGTGCAAAAACTGGAAAACCCTCCATCCCCAAGGGGTTAATGGACGTTTGGTTCTCCCAATGTATTGTTTAAGGCATGTACACGTTATTACATAAATTACACCCTTTGAGTGGATGTTAAAGGGGTATTTTTTTTATATCAACTGGCTCCAGAAAGTTAAACAGATTTGTAAATGACTTGTATTAAAAAATCTTAATCCTTCCAATAATTATCAGCTGCTGAAGTTGAGTTGTTCTTTTCTGTCTGGCAACAGTGCTCTCTGCTGACATCTCTGCTTGTCTCGGGAACTGCACAGAGTTTTGCTATGGGGATTTGCTTCTACTCTGGACAGTTCCCGAGACAGGTGTCATCAGACAGCACTTAGACAGAAAACAACAACTCAACTTCAGCAGCTCATAAGTACTGAAAGGATTAAGATTTATTTTAACTTTCTGGAGCCAGTTGATAGATAGAAAAAAAGTTTTTTTTTTTTTACCTGGATTACCCCTTTAACAGTTGTTATATTTCCCACTGGAATGCATTGGATGTGGATGTGATTTTGTCAGTCTTTTTTGGAAATTTGGTTATTTTGCAACATGAGCAGAGACTGCGTCGATGAAACCCCTTCGTGGACAACCACGAATCCGATCTGCTTTCTTGTCTATTGCGGATGGTTGGGGCAACTTGGATTCCCAAATTAGGTGCTTTTATAAAAACAATGGGGGAGATTTATCAAAATCCTGTGCGGAGGAAAAGTTGCCCAGTCGCCCATAGCAACCAATCAGATCGCTGCTTTCATTTTGCAGAGGCCTTGTTCAAAATGAAAGCAGCGATCTGATTGGTTGCTATGGGCAACAGGACAACTTTTCCTTTTGATAAATCTCCCCCAATGGGTGTTGCATGTGGTAACAGTGTACCTAGATATTTGTCTTGCTGTAGCAGGTGCCAGTTTTTATTGCAGATTTGTTTTATTTTTCTGTAATCTCGGTTAAAGGGAAGTATTAGGCGTGTGGCGTTATTGTTCGTTTCTGGTTGAATTATTATTATTTATTTTCTGTCGAGTTTTTGAATTTTCTCTTTGGAGCTTGCTAAAGTTTTAGTTGGAAAGTCTTTGTCTAGGAATTTTTTCGCTTCAATTTGGTATTGCTGATCACTGGTGCAGTTTCTTTTTAATCGTCTATATTGACTTGTAGGGATATTCCAGGCAAAAAACATTTTAGCCCCTATCCAAAGGATAAGATGTCTGATCATTGGGGGGCCCGCTTCTGAGACCCCCCACAATCTCCCTGCAGCACCCGCATTCCATGCGGGTGCTGAATCTCCAGTTTCGGAAACCACTGGGTTTCTGGGACTGGGGACGTGACGTGACGCGACGCCCCCTCTATTCATGTCTATGGGAGGGGGCGTGACAGCCGTCACGCCCCCTCCCATAGACATGAATAGAGGGGGTGTCGCGTCACATCACGTCCCCAGTCCCAGAAACCCAGAGGTTTCCGAAACTGGAGATTCAGCACCCGCATGGAATGCCACCGGGGTAAGTGGCAACTCGAAAAAAGTATGAAACTATTTCTTGCTGTCGGTTTGTTAAAGGTGCCGCATATTAGCTTGGTGGGAGTTGAGGTCATTTATAGGTCCATTTAAAAAACGGCAACATGTTCAATATTTATTTCACCCGCCTGTGTCACATTTTACTGTAATGCTGTAAAGATCCCTTCCAGGCAGTCTACTCTTTATTATCACATACACAAAAGGAAGTCTCCTCCTAATACTACACCTAGTGGCCAGACTGAAAACTGCAAGATTTTAAAGGGGAGCTCTGGTGAAAAACTTTTTTTTTTTTTTTTTTTTAAATCAACTGGTGCCAGAAAGTTAAACAGATTTGTAAATTACTTCTATTAAAAAATCTTAATCCTTCCAGTACTCATTAGCTGCTGAATACTACAGCGGAAATTCTTTTCTTTTTGAAACACAGAGCTCTCTGCTGACATCACGAGCACAGTGCTCTCTGCTGACATCTCTGTCCATTTTAGGAACTGTCCAGCAACAGCATATGTTTGCTATGGGGATTTCCTTTTACTCTGGACACTAAAATGGACAGCAGAGAGCACTGTGCTCATGATGTCAGCAGAGAGCTCTGTGTTTCAGACGGAAAAGAATTTCCACTGTAGTATTCAGCAGCTAATAAGTACTGGAAGGATTAAGATTTTTTTTAATAGAAGTCATTTACAAATCTGTTTAACTTTCTGGCAACAGTTCATTTAAAAAAAAAAAAAAAAAAAGTTTTTCACCGGAGTACCCCTTTAGGATTATTTGGGGTTCTGGATGATGTCTAGTCTTGATATCATGTGACAATACTGATGATTATCATATTTTTTTTCTCTCATTTCTCTTCTAGACATGGACGGCACCAACGACCAGCGTAATGTAGGACATGTCAAAAAAAAATTTAAATCGACACCTTTCTTTATTTATTTGAGTCGTAAAACATTACAATAAAGAAAATGAAAAGAAATGAAAATGAAAGAACCAAAATTATCTGCGTCCTTGAGAGATTAAAATGTAACTATATAAACTATAGAAAAAAACGTCGGCGACAAAACGCGGCAATGGTAATGAATGTTTGAGGTAACTGTGATAAAATGGAAGTCTTTTATCATGAACAAAGGAAGAAAAATATAAAAAATAAAAATAAAAATTTACCACATTCTAATAATTCCTATATAAAGCTGATGTATTTACAATTCCGACATAACTCACTGTACCTAATGGGACTTACAATCTGATTCCAAATGAACCCATCAGTATGTATAGGGGTGGGAGGAAACCAGAAGGAGACGCACACCACATAGGGAGAACATACAAACTCAATGAAGAGGTGCTGAAAAGCAACATGCCAACCGCTGCGCTACTACACCGCCATTAGATGTGTTATCCTGCATGTTCTTTTACCTATTACATGCTGCGATATCTAATTCCAAGTGAAATTGTTCAGAAGAGCTTCCTGGCAGCCCCATGTAGGGAGTAGCCCCCTGTATGTAGAACTACCTAGATAGTTGACACCTGTAGGTAGATACTAGGGATCGACCGATATCGTTTTTTTAGGGCCGATACCTATAATCGGTGGAGGTTAAGGCTGATAGCCGATAACTTATACCGATATTCCGGTATAAGTTATCGGCTATTTATCCCCCTGCGACACCGCTGCAGATCATTGATTTAAAGCGGGCACTTTAAATCAATGCACTGCAGTGGCTTTTGCGGTGCCATAGGCCGCCGCCGCCACCCGCTTCTCTCCCCTACCTGTCAGGGTGGTCCGGGCCATCCTTCCTTCCTGTAGTGTCCGGCGGCATTCCGGGTGGAGGGTGAAGCGGTCCGGGCTGTCCTTCTTCTCCGGGGGTCATCTTCTCCACTCCGGTTCATACCAGTATACCGCCCAGCTCTACGGTGGAGGGGTGCGACGCGGTGCGATGGGTTGGGGGGGGCAATGCGGCGGGTCAGGGGGGGGGGGGCGATTGATGTGCGGTGGGCGGGGCATTATCGGCTTATCGGCAAGGTAATTGCCGATAATGCCCAAAATCGTGATTATCGGCCGATAATATCGGCCATACCCATAATCGGTCGATCCCTAGTAGATACCCCCTAGACAGTTTTCCCCTATAGATAGACCCCCCCCCCCCCCAAAATAGTTGCCTCCCTGTAGGTAGACCCCCTTAGATAGTTGAACCCTGTAGGTAGGTCCCTTTTATGTAATTGTCCTCTGAAGATCCCCTGTAGAAAGTTGCCCCCTTGTCATGATTTAAAGGGGTACTCCGGCAATAAACTTTTTATTTTTAATCAACTGGTGCCAGAAAGTTAAATAGATTTGTAAATTACTTCTTTTTTTTATAACAATACTTTGTAAATTACTTCTATAAAAAAAATCTTAATCCTTCCAGTACTTATAATCTGCTGAATACTACAGAGGAAATTCATTTCTATTTGGAACACAGAGCTCTCTGCTGACATCACGACCACAGGGCTCTCTGCTGACATCACAAGCACAGTGCTCTCTGCTGACATCTCTGTCCGTTTTAGGAACTGTCCAGAGTAGGAGCAAATCCCCATAGAAAACATATGCTGCTCTGGACAGTTCCTAAAATGGACAGAGATGTCAGCAGAGAAGCAGAGAGCACTGTGTTCCAAAAAGAAAATAATTTCCTCTGTAATATTCAGCAGCTAATAAGTACTGGAAGGATTAAGATTTTTTAATAGAAGTAATTTACAAATCTGTTTAACTTTCTGGAACCAGTTGATTTAAAAAAAAAAGTTTTCCACCGAAGTACCCTTTAACCCCTTAAGGACGCACGTCCTGGTGCGGTGGTACTTAACGCACCAGAACGTACATTTACGTCCTGTACATAACCGCGGGCATCGGAGCGATGCCCATGTCATGCGGTGCTGATCGCAGCCAGGGACCTGCCGGCAATGGCCGACGCCCGCGATCTCGCGGGCGTCTGCCATTAACCCCTCAGATGCCGGGATCAATACAGATCCCGGCATCTGCGGCAGTACGCGATTTTAATGAATGATCTGATCGCCCGCAGCGCTGCTGCGGGGATCCGATCATTCAGAACGCCGCAAGGAGGTCCCCTTACCTGCCTCTGTCCGGCTCCCGGCGTCTTCTGCTCTGGTCTGAGATCGAGCAGACCAGAACAGAAGATAGCCGATAACACTGATCTGTTCTATGTCCTATACATAGAACAGATCAGTATTAGCAATCATGGTATTGCTATGAATAGTCCCCTATGGGGACTATTCAAGTGTTAAAAAAAAATTTTTTTAAACGTCAAATTACGAGTAAAAAAAAAAGTGAAAAATCCCCTCCCCCCAAAAAAAAGTAAAATGTCAGTTTTTTCCTATTTTACCCCCAAAAAATAAATTTAATAGACATATTTGGTATCGCCGCATGCGTAAATGTCCGAACTATTAAAATAAAATGTTAATGATCCCGTACGGTGAACGGCGTGAACGTAAAAAAAAAGGAGGCCAGTTTCCTTTTCATTGTTAGAGGAGTTGGCTGTGGTTTTGGCCAGTGTGTGTTTTTCGGAGTTTAAACAGGTTTTGTTTAGGTGTGCCTTCTGGTTGGCGTTTTTTGGGGGATTTCGGAGTTAGTGGCGCCTAGCAAGGTGAAGGCGGGGGGATTGTTTTTTACTGATGTGATCTATGATGGGGCCATTTTGGAGTGTGTGGTTCGCCATTCGAAAACGGATCAAGTGGGGCGGGGGTTTGTGGTACGATTGGCGCCTTTGGCCGGGTCTGGGATGTGCCTGGTGCGTTGTTTTCGGGAATATCGAGCACGGCGCCCCACGCTTGGGGGGCCCTTATTGTTGCATGCTGGTGGGGAATTTTTACCCCTTTTTCAATTTATAAGGGTTTTCAGGAAGGCTTTGTAGTTGCTGGGGAGGAGCTCTGGGGAGTTCAGTTCCAATTCCTTTAGGATTGGGGCTGCGAGTGAGGCGTCTTGGTGGGGGCTGGGGCCTGATGCTATACGGCGCATTGGGCGCTGGGAATCAGAGAGGTTTCGTTTGTACGTACGTCCTCATTTGTTGTGATTTGTGTGGGAGTGGGATTATTTGTGGTAAGGGTTTTTTTTCCGTTTATGTTTTCCAGGTGGTGCTCCGTGCCTGATATGGATCCTGGGACATTCCTATGTGGTGAGAGGAGCGGCGAGGGCCGCGGTGCGGCCAGATGGGAGGCAGTTGGGGTTATTCAGGGAAGTGGCACAGGTGCGGTGGTTGGGAAAAGGGGGTATGCTTTGGTCGGGGGTGTTGCCTTTCCTTCAGAGGTATGTTGAGCTGGACAGGGCCCCGGATGTACTTGTATTTCACATTGGGGGCAATGATTAGGGGGCCAGACTGCTAGATCCTTGATGAGGGACATCAAGTTGGATCTGTTGAGGGTATGGAATTCGTTTCCAGGGATTTTTCTTATCTGGTCGGATATCGTGGCTCGACTTAAATAGAGGAATGCTAGATCGGTGTCCAGCTTGAATAGGGCGAGGGCGAAGGTGAATCGGTGGTGGGTCGATTTGTGGCGAGAAATGGCGGCTTGGTGGTCCGACATAGGGAGCTGGAGGTAGCCTCCTCTGAGTTTCTAGGGCCGGATGGGATTCATTTGAACCCTGTGGGTACTGACCTCTGGGCTTGGGAAATCAGGGGTGTGGTGGAGAGAGCGGTCCAGTTGTGGGCGGATGGCCGCTTGTAAGGGGTCACAAAGGGCCGTCTGTGGCAGGAGCTAGAGGGGGACTTGGAGACAATTGGAGAGAGTTGGCACTGAATGGGATGGTGAGGCTGGGGGCGGTACCCAGCCTCGTGCTGTGAACCCCGGCAGTGTGTTATGTGGGGAAAATGGAAGGGGTGTACGGGTCACAGCGTATGTGGATGATACCCTAGTCATGGTATTGGGCAGGTGATGGGCAGTGCGTGGTTTCCTCCAGACATGATGCTGCCCCCACCATGATCACTGTAGGGATGGTATTGGGCAGGTGATGGGCAGTGCCTAGTTTCCCCCAGACATGATGCTGCCTCCACCATGATCCCTGTAGGGCTGTTATTGGGAAGGTGATGGGCAGTGCCTGGTTTCCTCCAGACATGATGCTGCCCCCACCATGATCACTGTAGGGATGGTATTGGGCAGGTGATGGGCAGTGCCTGGTTTCCTCCAGACATTATGCTGCCCCCACCATGATCACTGTAGGGATGGTATTGGGCAGGTGATGGGCAGTGCCTAGTTTCCTCCAGAAATTATGCTTCCCCCACCATGATCACTGTAGGGATGGTATTGGGCAGGTGATGGGCAGTACCTGGTTTCCCCCAGACATGATGCTGTCCCCACCATGATCACTGTAGGGATGGTATTAGACAGGTGATGGGCAGTGCCTGGTTTCCCCCAGACATGATGCTGCCCCCCACCATGATCACTGTAGGGATGGTGTTGGGCAGGTGATAGGCAGTACCTGGTTTCCTCCAGACATGATTCTGCCCCCCCACCATGATCACTGTAGGGATGGTATTGGGTAGGTGATGGGCAGTACCTGGTTTCCTCCAAGCATGATGCTGTCCCCACCATGATTACTGAAGGGATGATATTGGGCAGATGATGGGCAATGCCTGGTCTACTCCAGTCCTTTAGGTGCTTTTTTGTCAACTCCAGGGGTCTTTCATGTGTTATTACTGAGAAGCTTCTTTCGGCTATAAAGCCCAGATTGCAGAGGCTGCAGTGATGGTTCTGGACCTTCTCTAACTTTCTCCCATCTGCATATGGCTCTTTGGAGCTTTAGGTTCTTGGTCCAAAGCCCTACTTTCCAATTACTAAGTTTAATAGGGCGGGCACTTTATGAAGAGCCTGGTTGTTCCATTCTTCTTCCATTTTAGAACTATAGAGGCCACTGAGCTTGTGGGAACTTTGTTAACCAGCTCTCTTCATGATAAATTCCATATATGGATGGTAGATACAAACAACTGACATATAATGTAACAGGTAACACAGGAGAAGGTCCCCACTACGTCTTTAGCAGATTTATTTGAGTCACTGATTCTAAAGCAGCCATATACCACTATTGAGAATTAGAAAAGAAGAATAGGCATCCACTTCGACAACACTTTCCCACCTTATACCTCAAAGTCAACTTCCTTGTTCCCCAACTTATCAAAATTGTTTACTTAAGGTTATGGGCAAATAAAAACTGACATAACTTTCATTTTTTTTTATTTTTTGCTTTTTTTTTCTTCTCCTTGAAATGATGACCTTTATTATCTGCCTCACCCTCTCTAAAACTATATAAATGAGCACCGAGTCTGCACATCACCAGATTCGGCTTCCACACTGGATCAGTAAATCTCACCATGATTTCCCTTCTTGGAATTCTCTACTTCTTCTCAGCACTTACTGCAACAGGTACAGTGTGAAATCTGTCTTACTTCCCTAGAGGCTAAAGCCAATGTACAGATGTAGCAGAGCTGAAATTCTCGTTTTCTTTTTTTTACTCAAATTTTTTCCCAATTTTTTCCCAACCTTCAAGTGTAAGGGAGAGTTAGGAAACTATAATACAGAAATGTGATTTATTAGGAGACACCTAGGTCATCGGTGGCCAAGTGCCACTCACACACGGACCTTTTTTGAAAAACAACCTCTTAGCCTCTTGGAGTGGTATAAATGATGAAAACCTACCGTATTTTTTGCCGTATAAGACGCACTTTTTCTTCCCCAAAACTGGGGGGGGAAAGTTGGTGCGTCTTATATGGCGAATACACACACCTATCGCGGCGGTCCCTGCGGCCATCAACGTCCGGGACCCGCGGCTAATACAGGACATCACCGATCGCGGTGATGCCCTGTATTAACCCTTCAGACGTGGCGATCAAAGCTGACCGCAGCGTCTGAAGCGAAAGTGACACTAACTCGGCTGCTCACTAACCCGGGCTGTTCGGGACTGAAATCGCGGCATCCCGAACAGCTTACAGGACACCGGGAGGGACCTTACCTGCCTCCTCGGTGTCTGCTCCGTGCCGGGATCCCCTGCATGGCCGGCGCTCTCCTTCGACATCATCACATTGTCACGCACACTGTCCCGTCATCCAATAGGAGCGGCGTGCGTAGCGACGTGATGATGGCGACATGATGACGGCAACGGAGAGCGTGGATCCCGGGGAAGAAGACGTCCGGAGCGTCAGGGACACCCCGGGGACACGGCGACAGCGATGGAGCGGCATCCAGGGCAGCCGTGACGGGTCCGGAGCGGCGGCGACACATGAGTACTACCTCCTATCCAGTGGTCTTCAACCTGCGGACCTCCAGATGTTGCAAAACTACAACTCCCGTTGGCTGTCCGGGCATGCTGGGAGTTGTAGTTTTGCAACATCTGGAGGTCTGCAGGTTGAAGATCACTGTTGGGTGCAGAATCTTTTTTTTTTATAGATTTTGCACCTTTAAAATTGGGTGCGTCTTATATGCCGGTAGGGCGAAAAATACGGTAATTGGTACTTAGACTCCACTTCAGAGTTTGTCCCTGAGCCATACAGGTTCGGTAGCACAGTAGGTCCCTACTTGTTTGGGTATTGCAGTGTACATTGTGCGTGAAAGCAGACCTGTCATTTCAGGAGAATTTTAGGATAAGCTGCCCTGTGTGTACGTGAGGAGCAGTGCTATTTCTGGCCATTATAGTATATTTTAGTCATCAGCAGATTTCTGCTCTGCAGCCTTCATCACTAATTTGCAATTCTCCCACAGCTGGTGGGTGAAGCTCCCTACTCTCTTGACCTGTATTGAGTTGTCTTGCAGACACAGGACAAAGCTGAGCTGATTTTTAGAGTGGAATACAGTCTCACTGAAGAGAAGGGTGAGAGAGAAAGTTTGAGAAATAAATATTTTTGTCTAAAAAGATATATTACAAAGTTTCTTATATTCACTTGTACTATTGATCTAACCTATGCAAGTATTGTTCAAGTGCCAGCAGAGACCACTGTGGACAGACAAAAAAATAAAATAAAAAATAAAATAAAGAACTTCCTGTGGAGCATACAGCAGCTGATAAGTACTGGAAGGATGAAGATTTTTAAATAGAAGTAATTTACTAATCTGTTTAACGTTCTTGCACCAGTTGATTTAAAAAAAAAAAAAAGTTTTTCACTGGAGTACCCCTTGGAGTTGATGGCGGTTGCCAAAGTTCTAAAATAACATTTAAATTTCTCTGCCAAGTGTCAAGAAGGTGGAGCCAAGTTGATCAAGTGCCACAGCCTGGTACACTTCCTCACTTGCCCTCACCTCTTAGTCCCTTCTTGATTGTCAATAAATTTCCAACCTCTTGGGGGTTTCCCCCTGCGGAGAAATCCCTTAACTAGAGACCCTCCCTAAAACTTTAATCTTTGTTATTATAGATTAAAAGGATCCTTAATCCTAGGAACACACACAGTTAAAAGTGCTGATGTGGATTTTTGTATAACATATAAGTGGTCCTTCACACCACTGGATAGATAATAGTCTGTCAATCAGTGCTGACTTTAGCACCAAATATTTGAATTTGTTCTCTGGCACAAAAATTATATACCGTATTTTTCGACCTATAGGACGCACCGGCATATAAGACGCACCCAATTTTAAAGGTGCAAAATCTAGAAAAAAAAAGATTCTGCACCCAACAGTGATCTTCAACCTGCGGACCTCCAGATGTTGCAAAACTACAACTCCCAGCATGCCCGGACAGCCAACGGCTGTCCGGGCATGCTGGGAGTTGTAGTTTTGCAACATCTGGAGGTCTGCAGGTTGGAGACCACTGGATAGGAGGTAGTACTCACGTGTCCCCGCCGCTCCGGACCGTCACCGCTGCCCTGGATGTCGCTCCATCGCTGTTGCCGTGTCCCCGACGCTCCGGACGTCTTCTTCCCCGGGATCCACACTCTCCATCGCCGTCATCACGTCGCCGTCATCACGTCGCTACACACGCCGCTCCTATTGGATGACGGCGTGCGCGACGACGTGATGACGTCGAAGGAGAGTGCCGCCATGCAGGGGATCCCGGACGGTAAGGTCCCTCCCGGTGTCCTGTAAGCTGTTCGGGATTTCACTGCGGTGGTCCCGAACAGCCCGACTGAGCAGCCGGGTTACTGTCACTTTCGCCTCAGATGCGGCAGTCAGCTTTGATCGCCGCGTCTGAAGGGTTAATACAGGGCATCACCGCGATCGGTGATGTCCTGTATTTGCCGCGGGTCCCGGACGTTGATGGCCGCAGGGACCGAGACGATAGGTGTGTATTCGCCGTATAAGACGCACCAACTTCCCCCCCCCCCAGGTTTTGGGGAAGAAAAAGTGCGTCTTATACGGCGAAAAATACGGTAACTACTGATAGTTCTCTTCCGAAACAGCACTGTAGAAAAACTATTAACAGCCTCCCCGACGTTTCGCCTGTTACCATGGCTTTGTCCAGGGCTATGAGGCTGGTAATGATAATGAGCCCTTGAAGAAACCCCCAATGGGTTGGAAATGTATTTATGTTGCCCTGAGACTTTCTAGGGAAAGTGTATTATTATTATTCCTTCTCAATTGTCAGCCAGTTCCTGTATCTTCATCAAGGAGGGGCAGGGGTAAGAGGTGAGGGTAAGTGAGGAAGTTTACTAGGCTGTGGCACTTGATCAGCCCCTCTCCACCTCCTTGACACTTGGCTGAGAAATAAAGAGGAGATTTTATAGGTTTGGTGATGACCATCAGCTCCAGAAAAGCAGCTTTTATATCCAGTTATCTAACTGAGCATATACATGATGGATATATGGTGGAACGTGCACTGGAAGAAGTCTAAGCGGGAGAGATTAGCTCCAAGGGCCCATTCCCAAGGCAAAATTTCCAAGCAAAATTCAGCATAACAATTATGCTTTAAAAAAATTCTGGTGCAGCAGCCTCCTATTGTCTTTAATGGGATTCTGCAGCACCATGCACATGCCAGAATGTCTGCTATGGACTCCACAGAAAAATGCTCATTCCTTCAGTGGAATCCTCTCAGAAAATGCATTGCCATCTATGGAAGCAGGGCATCTCCAAGCGATCTTAGTGCCAACTGGATCAGTTGGCACTTGCCGCACACAGAATGACCTCCCGGATATTCTGCCATGTGAATGAGCCCTAAGGCAGCATTTGGCTGTAACATCACAGGAGAAAGCAAATGTACACAGAAAAATGTCTAAGGACCTCTGATAAAAAAAATCTTTAATTTCTATATCTGTAGGCTATGCTCTCTCGTGCACAGTGTGCTCAGTTTTTTCTAATACATGCGATGGTCCCAGCGTGACTTGTCCTTCTGGCTTTACGTGTGGATCCTTATACGTAGAAACCCTCATTGGTGAGTTATCTTTTATTTACTGCTATTCTTCATCTCATTCTATTACACAAGATTTGCGCTGCAGAATGACAGTGATGGTATGTAGAAAATCTCTAATAATTATAGTAAACCTATCTTCTATTTTTCCCATATGTTTTTAAAGGAGATATCCAGTGGTGAAAAACTTTTCCCCTGTCCTAAGGATAGGAGATAAGTTTCAGATCGCAGGGGATCCGACCGCTGGGGCCCCCCGCGATCTCCTGTACTGGGCCCCGACAGCCCCTGGGAAGGGGGCGCGGCGTATTGACCGTCGCACGAAGCGGGGAGGACACGCCCCCTCAGTACAACTCTATGGCAGAGCCGGAGCGCTGCCTTCGGCAATCTCCGGCTTCTGCCATAGAGTTTTATTGAGGGGGCGTGTCGGCCTCAGAAATAATGTAATCTACATTGATTATCATTTAAAGGATTTTTATAAGGGGTACACCATGCCATTAGAACGGTGTTTTACAAAATAACCAAAGTATATTAACATAAAACCTTTATTTTTCAAAAAACGTAATTATGATAATTAGAGAACAGCAATGACTGTAGCAGAGAGAAAGATTGTAAGAAAATTGTCCGAAGGTTCCAGCAGTCACCAATCAGTAGGGAGCGTCCAGGCCTTTGATTTGAATGATGTCAGCTCATCTGCGTCCCCCACAGGACATGACTAGTCTCACACACATCTGCGCCCCCACAGGACATGACTAGTCTCTCACACACCTGCGCCCCCCACAGGACATGACTAGTCTCACACACATCTGCGCCCCCCACAGGACATCACTAGTCTCTCACACATCTGCGTCCCCCACAGGACATGACTAGTCTCACACACATCTGCGCCCCCCACAGGACATCATTAGTCTCTCACACATCTGCGCCCCCAACAGGACATGACTAGTCTCACACACATCTGCGCCCCCCACAGGACATGACTAGTCTCTCACACATCTGCGCCCCCCACAGGACATGACTAGTCTCACACACACCTGCGCCCCCCACAGGACATGACTAGTCTCTCACACTCATCTGCGCCCCCACAGGACATGACTAGTCTCTCACACATCTGCGCCCCCCACAGGACATGACTAGTCTCACACACATCTGCGCCCCCCCACAGGACATGACTAGTCTCACACTCATCTGCGCCCCCCACAGGACATGACTAGTCTCTCACACATCTGCGCCCCCCACAGGACATGACTAGTCTCTCACACATCTGCGCCCCCCACAGGACATGACTAGTCTCTCACACACATCTGCGCCCCCCCCACAGGACATGACTAGTCTCTCACACATCTGCGCCCCCCACAGGACATGACTAGTCTCACACACATCTGCGCCCCCCCCACAGGACATGACTAGTCTCTCACACATCTGCGCCCCCCACAGGACATCACTAGTCTCTCACACACCTGCGCCCCCCACAGGACATGACTAGTCTCACACACATCTGTGCCCCCCACAAGACATGACTAGTCTCACACACATCTGCGCCCCCCACAGGACATGACTAGTCTCTCACACACTTGCGCCCCCCACAGGACATGACTAGTCTCTCACACACCTGCGCCCCCCCACAGGACATGACTAGTCTCTCACACATCTGCGCCCCCCACAGGACATGACTATTCTCTCACACATCTGCGCCCCCCACAGGACATGACTAGTCTCACACTCATCTGCGCCCCCCACAGGACATGACTAGTCTCTCACACATCTGCGCCCCCCCACAGGACATGACTAGTCTCTCACACATCTGCGCCCCCCACAGGACATGACTAGTCTCTAACACATCTGCGTCCCCCACAGGACATGACTAGTCTCTCACACATCTGCGCCCCCCACAGGACATGACTAGTCTCACACACATCTGTGCCCCCCACAGGATATGACTAGTCTCTCACACACCTGCGCCCCCCACAGGACATGACTAGTCTCACACACATCTGTGCCCCCCACAGGACATGACTAGTCTCTCACACATCTTCGCCCCCCACAGGACATCATTAGTCTTTCACACTTCTTTGGTGGGATTTTGCTCCACTCTTCTTCCAGTCTCTTCCACAGTTCTGTGACTCCTGCATGAAAATTGTTGCTGATTGATGAACGCAAGGAAGGAACCATGTGTTGTTGGAGAAGGTTCTGATACTCGCATTTACTCTGCCATGTAGCTGTATGAGAGGTCCAACTCCGAAAACATTCCCCAAACCATGACACTTCCTCCTCCACAAGTCACTTCTTTACACACTTTGGGTTCAGTCTTCACCCAGTTTGTCAATGAACATAATGTTTCCTATCAGACCCAAATAGATTAAACTTGGTTTCATCACTAATATGAACTCTGGAGCACTTCTCCTCTGTCCACACAACATGCTCCTCAGGCAAATCTAGCCTGTTCATTCTTTCTGCTAATGAGAGGTTTGATCACTGCAGAGTGGACTTTCAGTCCAAATGCTCTTAAAGGGGTATCGAAAGGATAGGGGATAAGATGCCTGATCGCGGGGGTCCCGCCGCTGGGGACCCCATGATCTTGCACGCCGCACCCCGTTAAAATCAGTCCCCGGAGCATGTTCACTCCGGATCTGATTACGGTCGATCACAGGGCCAGAGCGTTGTGACGTCAAGGCTCCGCCCCGTGTGATTTCACGCTCCGCCCCCTCAATGCAAGCCTATGGGAGGGGGCGTGACAGCTGTATAAGGGATGTCTAGGTAAGCTCATCAATGTAATGAATAATTTTTTTCTTTCTTATTTCCCTACTAAAGTTTCTGTAGTTCATTTGGCAGATAATCTCGTTTATATTCAATTGCAGATGCTACAACCTCTTTACACCTAGACAGGGGATGTACACTGAAAAAAGAATGTAACGTGAAGGGAAACTTGGGCTTGGACAAGATTAAAGTCAGGATGGCCACTACATGCTGTGAGACCGATAACTGCACTCCGCCTTATCCTGAATGTAAGTCAGTCACTATGTTCTAGAGATGTCACAATGATTATACATAATATATACGTAACTATACATCATATATACATAACTATACATACTATATACATACTATATACATGACTATACATAATATATACATAACTATACATAATATATACATAATATATACATAACTATACATAATATATACATAACTATACATACTATATACATACTATATACATGACTATACATAATATATACATAACTATACATAATATATACATAATATATACATAACTATACATAATATATACATGACTATACATAATATATACATAACTATACATCATATATACATAATATATACATGACTATACATAATATATACATAACTATACATAATATATACATAATATATACATGACTATACATAATATATACATAACTATACATAATATATACATAACTATACATCATATATACATAATATATACGTAACTATACATAATATATACATAACTATACATACTATATACATACTATATACATGACTATACATAATATATACATAACTATACATAATATATACATAATATATACATAACTATACATAATATATACATGACTATACATAATATATACATAACTATACATCATATATACATAATATATACATGACTATACATAATATATACATAACTATACATAATATATACATAATATATACATGACTATACATAATATATACATAACTATACATAATATATACATAACTATACATCATATATACATAATATATACATAACTATACATAATATATACATAATATATACATGACTATACATAATATATACATAACTATACATAATATATACATGACTATACATAATATATACATAACTATACATCATATATACATAATATATACATGACTATACATAATATATACATAACTATACATAATATATACATAACTATACATAATATATACATAATATATACATGACTATACATAATATATACATAACTATACATAATATATACATAACTATACATCATATATACATAATATATACATGACTATACATAATATATACATAACTATACATAATATATACATAACTATACATACTATATACATACTATATACATGACTATACATAATATATACATAACTATACATAATATATACATAATATATACATAACTATACATAATATATACATGACTATACATAATATATACATAACTATACATCATATATACATAATATATACATGACTATACATAATATATACATAACTATACATAACTATACATACTACATACATGACTATACATATTACATACATAACTATACATACTATACACATAACTATACATACTATATACATAACTATACATAATATATACCTAACTATACATATTACATACATAACTATACATAATATATACATAACTATACATAATATATACATAATATATACATGACTATACATAATATATACATAACTATACATCATATATACATAATATATACATGACTATACATAACTATACATACTATATACATAACTATAAATACTATATACATAACTATACATACTATACACATAACTATACATACTATATACATAACTATAAATACTATATACATAACTATACATACTATACACATAACTATACATACTACATACATGACTATACATACTACATACATAACTATACATACTATACACATAACTATACATATTACATACATAACTATACACATTACATACATAACTATAAATACTATATACATAACTAAACATACTACATACATGACTATACATATTACATACATAACTATACATACTATACACATAACTATACATACCATATACATAACTATACATAATATATACATAACTATACATATTACATACATAACTATACATATTACACACATAACTATACATACTACATACATGACTATACATACTATATATATATATATATATATATATATATATATATATATAGACCTGCCGGCTTCTCAGCCCCTGCTTGTCCTGGGGTCTAGAGCCCTGCTGCCGCCGCTTCTCTCCCCCTTGCTATCGGCGCCGCTGCCCCTTCTCTCCCCCTGGCTATCTCTCCCCCTGGCGCCGATAGCCAGGGGGAGAGAAGCGGCGCCGCTGCCCCATTGCCGGCGCCGATAGCCAGGGGTTGTATAATTACCGATCCCCGGTTGTATAATTACCTGTTGCCGGGGTCGGGTCCGCACTGCTTCTGGTCTCCGGTGTTGCGTCCCCTGCGTCGTTGCTATGCGCTGCGAGACGCAATGACGTCACTCGTCATTGCGCCGCGCCGTGCAGTGCATAGCAACGACGCAAGGGACGCACACCGGAGGCCTGAAGCAGCGCGGACCCGACCCCGGCAACAGGTAATTATACAACCGGGGATGGGGGAGGCAACAGGGAAGCGGTGCCGGCAATGGGTGCCGCTGCCCCTTCTCTCCCCCTGGCTATCGGCGCCACTGCCCACTGCAGTTTAAAAAGGCTTTACAGCCGGAACGCGTGCTGCGTTCTTTTCAACATGAATTAATACTTAAATAATAATTATCAAGATTTGCATCAAGATTGTTGTGTGCTGGGATCTACTTTCACCTATATCGAGTGTACACAAAAGCTGGAGAGGGTTTAGAGACAGGAAACCAAAATAAGTAAGGGAAATGGGTGGACTATGCATAAAAGAAAGGACAATATGAACAGGGTCTTAATAATTAACATGCTTGAAATATTTAGCACTATATCCCACTTTACATAATCCACTCATTGTGAACCTTTCTATTACCTTCTCTCTTTCATGACAGTATTACCACCCAGCTCTACGCCCAATGGAGTGAATTGTCCAGTCTGCACAAGTGCTTACTCCACCTGTGAGGCTTCAGGAACAATACCGTGCACAGGAGATGAGAAGAGATGTCTGTTATCGACCAGCACATTAGGAGGTAACTTTTAAAGAAATTAATTATTTTTGTTATTTCACGTGAAAGAGAAACTGACTGCAGGTTAATCCCTACTAACTACTATAGACTGATATGGTTCCTCACATGGTGTCCATGTTACTTTTTCTATGTCTGCCCGTTACACTGTTGTTCTGAAAAATTGATTCCCAGCATTCTACAAATAAGGGTGTTCAGTGCATTGGGGGTGTTATCTGTATGAACACCTCCTTATGTATTATCATTTAAGTTTTCTGAAGTGATGCAGCTGAACCCACCGCTGAGATCTCACTGTTGGACAGTAACAACATAGGCATGGCGCCCACCCACTAGATTACTTAGCCCAGAATAATCTCAGCTTGTTGCCTGTATAGAGACACCTGTTCACGGAATCATCAATCAGATTCCAATCTCTCCACCATGGCCAAGACCAAAGATCTGTCCAATGATGTCTGGAACAAGATTGTGGACCACTCAAATAACACAAGAAAAAGTCCCTGGAGGTTCAAGGGCAAATTAATCAACAACAACCTCCCCTTGCAGGGAAAACTCCTTACTAGAACCCAAAAAAAACTTATGGATATTAGTGTTTAATGTATAAAATATTTAACCCACAAACAAGTTTTAAAATTATTAGCGGATCTTTTTGGTGGTTTATTTGGCATAATGTGTCTAATGCTCCTGGGTGGAATAGAATGAGGGAATGGAAGTGACGATAAATGCACCTTTTACAAATTTACAACCTAGACCTGTTATGACCCCTACATTCACCCCCACATTCCCCAAACATTGACACATTTGTGAATCTGGTGACCTAGGATTTTGGCACCATTTGTTTCCTTCCTCCCCTCTCACCTAGAGGACATGAAGGACACAGTAGTGAAAATTAATGATTTGACCATAACACAAAACACGAAGTTGATGAGCCTTGATGTAGAAAGTTTGTACAGTAACATTAATCACCAATTAGGGATCACAGCGGTGAACACTTTTTTAGCCACCCGTAGTATTAACTTTGAGAGGCACAACAATTTTTTTAAGGCACTGTTAGAATTCATACTCGCTCACAACTTTTTTCTTTTTGGGGGTACCTTGTACCTATTTTTTGGGTGATTTATTTTTGGGGTGGTGGTAAACACTATTGTTTTTGGTGAAGATTTACAGCACTACACTCAGCACATTTTATTTTGGGGGAGGTACATACTACATATACATTTAGATTTTTTTGGGGATGAGTGCATCCCACTTTTTCAGAAATTTTATTTGCAAACTCAACAATAATGATATCGGAATGAAGTTCACCCTAGAAGAAGGGGGAAGAAGCCTAATTTTTTGGGATGTGACTCTATATATATTAATGAAGAATGTAACATTCAAACCAATGTATATATATATATATATATATATATCCTACAGCAACCAACAGCTTCCTTCATTGGAAGAGTTGGCATCCTGGATCATTGGATCATTAAAGCATTCGGACAATACCTAAGATCGAAAAGAAATTGCTCAGAAGAGAAGAATTTTCAGGCAGAGAGTAACAATCTCTTCCAACACTTTGTGGATAGAGGCTACCCAAAAACCATATGGGAAGAGCCTACAATCGGGTGAGAACCCTTAATAGAACAGAACTCTTGGGTCCCAAAAGAGAAGAAGATTCAGAATCTAAAGTCATCAGATGCGTAGGGACGTTTGATGCCTATTCATCCCATATCACGCAGATCCTAAATGAGCATTGGCATGTACTAAGATTAGATCACGAACTACAAGATGTAATTGGCAACAGACCGAGTATAACTTATAGAAGAGGGTCTAACATCAGGGCCTTTTTATTACACAGCCATTATAAAAAGGAGGATGAAGCTAAAACCACTTGGATCCCCAATCCACCCACAGGATCCTATCCTTGTGGTAATTGCGCAATGTGCAAATATATGCCAAAAATAAAGAAATTTCTAAATTCACCGGTTGGTAGAGAATATACCATAAAACAATTCATAAACTGCAGCAGTCAAAACGTCATCTATATAGCGACATGCACGTGCCCGATGATATATGTAGGAAAAACTATACAAGAATTGTGAAGGAGAATAGAAAAACAAATCAGAACCATCAGAACAGGGGCAGATACCCACTAGTAAGACATCTTAATCTTAAACATGAGACTAAAGCTGAGATGTTGAGATTTTGGAGCCTTTGTCAATTAAAGACAGGCCCAAGAAAGGGAAACATTGATAGGCTATTTCTAAAACAAGAGGCGAGTTGGCTTTATCGCCTAAACAGTAAGAACCGAAATGGATTGAACGAAGATTTTATATTTGCTGCGTTCCTCAAATGAATCAGGTATTATAATTAAGCAATTTAACAATCTCAACATTAAACCCCTGCTAATAACTGCCTCAGATGCTCATTTACCAGATAAGATAACCCGCTATACGATTGTTTAATCCTTACCATAATTAAAACCGGATAGAAATAGATTACAGGACAATATACTGACATATCAATGTCTATCTCAGAGGTCTGATTTAAGGAATTCCAAAAATCTTTGTGTACTTACCGAGGATTCCAGCTGGTAGAGATAATGAAGTAGGCCTGAGGGGCTGGATAATGAAGTAGGCCTAGGTAGCAGCAGCAACCCCCTTTAAGTATCAGCAGCATCCCCTTTTAGTTAGCAGTAGAAGCAGCAGCAACCCCTGTTAGGTAGGAGTAGCAGCAGACGCCCCCTTAAGCACTAGTAGTAGTGAAGCCCGAAGCCCCTCTTGACATTGGTTAAAAAGCAAAACAAATAAAGATACTCACCAGGCTCCTGTAGTCTGCAGCGTGTCCTTTCCTCTTTCTTCTCCTCCGGTCTGTGCTCCGGTGCACAGATGAAGGATGCTGTCCCTCGTGTGGTTGCCTACATAATGTGGGCGGACACAAGAATGAATGACAGGAAGAAGAGCCAATGGCTCTTTGCTCTGTCAAGACAGCCGAGTGGGCCACATTTTACTATAGGCGTATCTGTAAGACATGCTTATAGTTGACCATTCCTTTGCTATCCTGATGTGCAGTGCATGATATCCCGGACCGCCATGATGTATATAACGGATAATAAGTGGTGATTAGCAATTTATCAAATATAAAGTATTAAAAAAAAAGTCCTGGCCCATTTGATCTCCAACCATATCATTAAGGGTAACTAATACCATACATACAGTGCATTGGGAAAGTCTTTAGACCTTTTCACTTCTTTCAAATTTTTTTTATGTTTTGGCTAAAATAAAAATAAATACTATAATATTGCAGTGACATAAGTATTCATACCCTTTAATCATAATTTAGGTGAAGCCCCTTTGGCAGTGATCCCGGCCTCCAGTCTTCTTGGGGATGAGGCCACAAGGTTTACACTCCTGGATTTGGGGATTTTCGGCCATTCTTCTCTGCAGATCCTCTCAGCTCTGTCAGGTTGGATGGGGACCATCAGTAGAAGCCATTTTCAGGTCTCTCCAGAGATGGTTTATCGGGTTCGGGTTCTGGCTGGGTCACTCAAGGACATTCACAAAGTTGTCCCTAAGCCGCTCCTGTGTTGTCTTGGCCGTGTGCTTAGGGTGCATTATCTTGTTGGAAGGTGAATCTTCACCCCAGTCTGAGGTCCAGAGCTCTGAGGATCAGGTTTTATTAAGAATATCTCTGTACTTTGCTTCAGTCCGCTTTCCCTCAACCCTGACCAGTCTCCCTGTACCCCTCCATGCTTCACTGTAGGGATGGTATTGGGCAGGTGATGGGCAGTACCTGGTTTCCTCCAGACATGATGCTGCCCCCACCATGATCACTGTAGGGATGGTATTGGGCAGGTGATGGGCAGTACCTGGTTTCCTCCAGACATGATGCTGCCCCAACCATGATCACTGTAGGGATGGTATTGGGCAAGTGATGGGCAGTATCTGGTTTCCTCCAGACATGATGCTGCCCCCGCCATGATCACTGTAGGGATGGTATTGGGCAGGTGATGGGCAGTACCTGGTTTCCCCCAGACATGATGCTGCCCCCACCATGATCACTGTAGGGATGGTATTGGGCAGGTGATGGGCAGTGCCTGGCTTCCTCCAGACATGATGCTGCCCCCACCATGATCACTGTAGGGATGGTATTGGGCAGATGATGGGCAGTACTTGGTTTCCTCCAGACATGGTGCTGCCCTCACCATGATCACTGTAGGGAATGGTATTGGGCGGGTGATGGGCAGTACTTGGTTTCCTCCAGACATGGTGCTGCCCCCACCATGATCACTGTAGGGATGGTATTGGACAGGTGATGGGCAGTGCCTGGTTTCCTCCAGACATAATGCTGCCCCCACCGTGATCACTGTAGGGATGGTATTGGGCAGGTGATGGACAGTGCCTGGTTTCCTCCAGACATGATGCTGCCCCCACCATGATCACTGTAGGGATGGTATTGGGCAGGTGATGGGCAGTACCTGGTTTCCCCCAGACATGATGCTGCCCCCACCATGATCACTGTAGGGATGGTATTGGGCAGCTGATGGGCAGTGTCTGGTTACCTCCAGACATGATGCTGCCCCCACCATGATCACTGTAGGGATGGTATTGGGCAGGTGATGGGCAGTGCCTGGTTTCCCCCAGACATGATGCTGCCCCCACCATGATCACTGTAGGGATGGTATTGGGCGGGTGATGGGCAGTGCTTGGTTTCCTACTGACATGATGCTGCCCCCACCATGATCACTGTAGGGATGGTATTGGGCAGGTGATGGGCAGTGCCTGGTTTCCCCCAGACATGATGCTGCCCCCACCATGATCACTGTAGGGATGGTATTGGGCGGGTGATGGGCAGTGCTTGGTTTCCTACTGACATGATGCTGCCCCCACCATGATCACTGTAGAGATGGTATTGGGCAGATGATGAGATGGTTTTCTCCAGATGGTTTTCTCATGCTTAGTTTTGAGGCAGGGCTGACTGTGATGAGTGAAGTTATCAGGAGCACTATTAGTACCAGGCCCCTTGGGACACGAGAGTAGTATGGCTCTCATAGGCTAGAGGCCACATCAAGACTATGACATGCCAGGACTGGATTTATTTGACCAGAATAGTACTTTATAGAACATTATTGGGGGCCCATTGCTGAGTGGGAAGCACTAACAGCCATTACTATTGAGTGAAGGTACTTAAAGGACACTAGTACTGTGGAAGTGCTTGGAAGCATCAGTATTAAGTGGTGGACACTAAGCGGCATCATTACTGGGCGAAAGGCACCATTACGGAGTAGGAAATCTTAAGGGATGTTATTACTGATGGGAAAGCACTAAGGGGACACTATCAGAGCATCAGCACTAAATGGGGGGGCACTTTTACTGTATGTGGGCAAACTATTGATGGTGGGGGAATTAAGGGGGGGTACATTTACTAAGTAGAACACATTGGTGGGCATGAGTTATATGGGGGATACTAAGAAGCTACTGGTTTTGCATAGGAAACTGTTAATATGGTTCACTAAGGGGTGCAACAAACTGCAAAACATTTGTGAC
The DNA here is from genome assembly GCF_029499605.1 of Hyla sarda. Classification (NCBI taxonomy): domain Eukaryota; kingdom Metazoa; phylum Chordata; class Amphibia; order Anura; family Hylidae; genus Hyla; species Hyla sarda. The sequence continues at coordinate 8,809,469 of NC_079198.1, read as the reverse complement.
AAAAAAAATCACCAGCCACCATACCTTGTCCAATTTGGCTTTGGACAAGATAATTTGCTTAAATCTATTTATATTCTATTTTACTCTATATACATTAAGATGGGCAATTTTTTTTGCTGATGTATGTATGAGTGCAGGTTTTATGGTAAAATGATATCCAGGAACTGTATGCTGATGAGTTGGCGCATCTAAACCCATTGGGGCAGATTCAGCAAAATCTGTCTAGAGGAAAAGTTGCTGAGTTGCCCATAGCAACCAATCAGCTCGCTTCTTTTATTTTTCAGAGGCCTTTAAAAAAAATGAAAGCAGCGATCTGATTGGTTGCTATGGGTAATTCAGCAACTTTTTCTCTGGACAGGTTTTGAGAAATCTCCCCCATAGTGTTCTAAAAGTAATTTTACCACTTTTTGGGGGCAAATTAGAGGAAATAGAGACCTTGTGGTTCATGTCCATGATCTTTTTTTAGATCCTAACAACATTCTTATAGGCAATAAACCCTGCACTAAACATAAAATGGCTCTTAGAGTGGTGGCCATATCTTACCAAGAGGGTAGTGGTGGTCACTTCCTACCCAGAGGGTAGTGGTGTTCACTTCTTACCAAGAGGGTAGTGGTGGTCACTTCTTACCCATAGGGTAGTGGTGGTCACTTCTTAACCATAGGGTAGTGGTGGTCACTTCTTACCCATAGGGTAGTGGTGGTCACTTTTTACCCATAGGGTAGTGGTGGTCACTTCTTACCCATAGGGTAGTGGTGGTCACTTCTTACCCATAGGGTAGTGGTGGTCACTTCTTACCCATAGGGTAGTGGTGGTCACTTCTTACCCAGAGGGTAGTAGTGGTGGTGGTCACTTCTTACTCAGAGGGTAGTGGTGGTCACTTCTTACCCATAGGGTAGTGGTGGTCATTTCTTACTCAGAGGGTAGTGGTGGTCACTTCTTACCCAGAGGGTAGTGGTGGTCACTTCTTACCAAGAGGGTAGTGGTGGTCACTTCTTACTCAGAGGGTAGTGGTGGTCACTTCTTACCCATAGGGTAGTGGTGGTCACTTCTTACCCATAGGGTAGTGGTGGTCACTTCTTACCCAGAGGGTAGTGGTGGTCACTTCTTACCAAGAGGGTAGTGGTGGTCACTTCTTACTCAGAGGGTAGTGGTGGTCACTTCTTACTCAGAGGGTAGTGTTGGTCACTTCTTACCCATAGGGTAGTGGTGGTCACTTCTTACCCATAGGGTAGTGGTGGTCACTTCTTACCCAGAGGGTAGTGGTGGTCACTTCTTACCCATAGGGTAGTGGTGGTCACTTCTTACCCATAGGGTAGTGGTGGTCACTTCTTACCCATAGGGTAGTGGTGGTCACTTCTTACCCAGAGGGTAGTGGTGGTCACTTCTTACCCATAGGGTAGTGGTGGTCACTTCTTACCCAGAGGGTACTGGTGGCTCTTTAGGTGATGCAATCAATGTGCACATCATGCTGTACTGTAACAATTGTAAGTAGAAGTGTATTTACTAACAAAGTCATGAAATCTCTGCAGGACAAACATCAGCCTTTCGAGGGTGTGCAACACAGAGCGTCTGTGATGTTGGCAGCTTCTCCTTTAGTATCGACGGGACAACAGGGAGCACGGATTTTGTATGCTCTAGTAATGACAGCGGGTCCGGAGGAACAACAGTGAAAGTTACTACAAGCCGCAATGGTGGAACAAGTGTCCAGAAGGCGGTCTTGACTCCAGCCATTGTGTGTCTCCTTCTGCTGAAATGTCTTTTCTAAAAGATTTTCAGGTTCCTTGCCCAGAGCTACTGTTCCTGTCATTGCGAGATCTTCACAGGTTCTTTTACAATTTCCCCCGTACTGAATAAAGAAATTAGCATAGCGCCCCCTGTCTCTACAGAGATCTGATGTTTTTCTCACTTGGAATCATCTCTATGTCTATCCGTTTCCTCTAGTGAACTTCACATATAGGTCAATGATGTTTTAGATTTTTCTGGAATATAACTCACACTGTATAAAAAGATATGTGACCACTTGAACCCTTTAATAAATCATATTTGCATTTCCGTTTTTATATCCTTGCCTTCTAGGAGCCATAAGACATGTTGTTTATTTGGCCAAAAAAAATAAATAAATAAATAGCATTCACGCCATGCCACCTCGTGATGTCACACCACACCCCCTCCATTCATGTCTATGGGAGGGGGCTGTCACGCCCCTCTCCCATTATGAATGGAGGGGGCATGGTGTGACACCACAAGGGGGCATGGCGACATGACATGGCATCCCAAACATTATGTTCAGAAAGCAGGAAGTCTGCACGAAGATCGCGGGTGGTCTCAGCGACAGCATCCGCCGATTGGACATCTTAGCCCCTATCCTATGGGTAAGGGAATAGGATTTTTAGCAACAGAGTATCCCTTTAAATGAGGGGGGGCATCCCAGCAGTCTCGTGTACAGGGCTTTGGAGTGCTCCGGCCCACACCTTCCGAGACAAGCATTAGTGACTGCCGCCTATGGTATGTCGGTGCAATGTTGTTTGCATTCATGTTATTTTTTGACCGTCTCAGGCGCCTCTGCACAAGAGATAACTAATTTACCCCAGAAAATTCTCCTAAGACAAGGAAAACCCTGCGTTTGTGTTTCACATCTTGCCAAGAACAGGATGCCAACTCATTGGTTTGCTGCATTGTTAAAGGGGTACTCCGACCCTAAGACATCTTATCCAAAGGTTAGGGGATAAGATGTCTGACTGCCGGGGTCCCGCCGCTTGGGACCCCACAATCTTGCATTCGGCACACACCTCTTTAAGCTGCACGCTGCGCTGCCAGCTCACAAACTGCCGGGTGTCAACCACGGGGCCAGAGTATCGTGACGTCACGACTTCACCCCCGTGTGACGTCACGCTCTGCCCCGCAATGCAACTCTATGGGAGGGGGCGTGACAGCCGTCACGCCCCCTCCCATAGACTTGCATAGCGGGGGCAGGATGTGACGTCACACAGGGGAGGAGTTGCGACATCACAATACTTCGGCCCCATGGTTGACACCCGGCAGATGGATGCCAAATGCAAGATTGCGGGGATCCCCAGCGGCGGGACCCCCAGGATAGGGGATAAGATGTCTTAGGGCCGGCGTACCCCTTTAAGTCCAATTAAATAGCGAATACCAGAGGAAAGCTGCCTGGACGGAGTCACTCAGCACTGGGAAAATCCGTTTGGGCCATTAAAACATTAAAGGGGTTCTCCGGTGCTTAGACATCTTATCCCCTATCCAAAGGATAGGGGATCAGATGTCTGATTGCGGGGGTCCCGCCGCTGGGGACCCCCGTGATCTTGCACGCGGCACCCCATTTGTAATCAGTCCCCGGAGCATGTTCGCTCCGGGTCTGATTACCGACGATCACGGGGCCGGCGGCGTGTGACGTCACGCCTCCGCCCCCGTGTGACCTCACGCTCCGCCCCTCAATGCAAGTCTATGGGAGGGGGCGTGACAGCTATCGCGCCCTCTCCCGTAGGCTTGCATTGAGGGGCGGAGCGTGACGTCACACGGGGGCGGAGGCGTGACATCACACGCCGTCGGCCCTGTGGTCGCCGGTAATCAGACCCGGAGCAAACAAGCTCCGGGGACTGATTACAAATGGGGTGCCGCGTGCAAGATCACGGGGGTCCCCAGCGGTGGAACTCTCGCGATCAGGCATCTTATCCCCTATCCTTTGGATAGGGGATAAGATGTCTAAGCACCGGAGTACCCCTTTAAAATAAATGGCACCCCCTGCTTTCCACCACAGTATATGTCGGCATCCTGTTCTTGGCGAGATAGTGACAGATACATGTGAAGGAAAACAAAAACACTGGGGAGATTTATCAAAAAGAAGAAGAGTGGTGCAGTAGCCATGGCAACCAATCAGGTAGCTACTTTCATTTTTCACAGGCCTTATTAAAAATGAAATAAGCAATCTGATTGGTTGCCATGGGCAACAGCACCACTCTTCCTCTACACAGGATTTAATAAATCTCCTCCACAGTCTGTTCCTATCCTAATCCCTATAAACAGAATCATATCAGGGATATCTACATAATTATCAATAATTTAAGTTATGGGCTGCACCCCCCATTCTGCCCAGTTTAGACCTTCACCAAGAATATTGGGGGGTAACCTATAAGACAAGTGAATATATGACAGACTGTAGGAATCGGATGAATCCCTAATTATAAACACCAAATGCATTATTCCCGGATTTTGCCAATTGCAGATAAAGATACTTTGTTAGAGAAGTCCTTCGGGTGTGTTTCTTGTCCCTATCATACACACTCACCATCACTAGTTCTACTTCGCCATTTCTTTCATTCCAGTGCAGCTGTATGCATGTGTATCATGTAGCTGGGTCATGTGATCACCAGTCTGACTCATAGAAAATCACATGGCTTAATGTGTCAGAGGAAGTGATCAGTCCTGAGTCAGCTGACTTCCTGTGAACTAGAGGGTGACATCATCAGTTTTTAGACTCCTTCTGCTAGCCCTACAATCCCTCTCCCTTCCAGCTCTATCTGTATACTGCTGCTGCTGTCTCTATGGGATCAGGTTATATAGTAGTTATACACCTCCCCTCCAGCTCTATCTGTATACTGCTGTTGCTATCTCTATGGGATCAGGATATATAGCACTTATACACCTCCCCTCCAGCTCCATCTGTATACTGCTGCTATCTCTATGGGATTGGTATATATAGTAGTTATACACTCCCCCCAGCTCTATCTGTATACTACTGCTGCTATCGCTATTGGATCAGTCTATATTATAGCAGTTATACAATTCCCCTCCCAGCTCTACCTGTATACTTCTGCTACTATCTCTATGGGATCAGTATATATAGTAGCTATACACCTTCCCTCTAGCTCTATCTGTATACTGCTACTGATGTCAGGATACATAGTAGATATATAATTATTAATCAAATTTAAAATACATTGAAAATAGGTGGGAAACCCCCCTTGTGCATTAAGTTGAGGTCACTCCCATGCTCTACACACAAGTATTGGTATTGTATTTTGGTACTATATGTCTGTTCATCCCCTGTATGTTGCATTTTTGAGGCTATTGTATAGCACTTTCTGTACATGGCCATATGTGGAGTTGGATTCCCACCTCTTTTGAATGTATTTTTAATGTGATTAATAAACATGATATTTTTTACTTTATATAAGTGACTTCTTGTGATTTTTTTTAACATGTAAACAGCCTAAAGACTTAAAATCTTCATAAAACACATCAAGTGTGATTATAGGTCAAATAACTTGTGCCTAATGGCAATATTTATTTAAAGAACACACTTTGAAAAAGAAAAAGCATGAAAACTGCATGAAACTCCACACCCTCTCTATGCAAAGTCAGAAGATTTATGGGAAATGTAGTCAGCATTAGGAAATCATTTCAGTGATGTATCCAATATGGAGCAAAACCCTCCTGTCACATCAGCTAAAATGGGTAAGCACAAGGCAAACACAAGAACCTCTACATTATTTTCTAATAGCCTATGCTGCACTATATAAGCAAGACACTAAATTGACCCCTTCCCGACCCATGACGAACCCGTACATCACTGGTTGGGTGAGGGACATATGGCACGGACCAATGCGTTAGGCCGCATCATAACCAGGAGATGCCCGTTGCTATCCACAGCTGACATCTTCCAGTAATGATGGACATTAGAGCCAGCTCCGATGTGCGTCATTTAAATGGTTAAAGGTTAAATGGTTAATCAATAGCGATGCCAACATTTCAACATTAAATGCTGGTTATCCATGGTGTCTAAGGGGCCCATACGCAGCTCCGCAATGTAATTGTTGGCTGCCAATGGGTCTGTGGAATAACTTGCTGTGCTGTGGAAGAACGGTGGATCGGCAATTAATTGTTACCTGTTATATTATCCTGCAGTACATGTGACTGCCTCACACCTGTCAGTATTACACCAACACTCATACAACCGATCCCTGGACCTTACAGGCTGCCATACTTGGCGGTTAGCAGGACATCAGTTGGTCTCCTGCTGCCATGGAAACCATCAGGACCCCTTGATCGCATTGCGGGATAAATCCCATAGATGTCGCGGTCAGTACTGGGGATAATTTAGGATCTTATCAGTTTTTTGTTTCTTTGTATGTGTGGAATAGGTAGATAGATAGATATAAGATAGATAGATATGAGATAGATAGATAGATAGATATGAGATAGATAGATAGATAGATAGATAGATATGAGATAGATAGATATGAGATAGATAGATAGATAGATATGAGATAGATATGAGATAGATAGATAGATAGATAGATAGATAGATATGAGATGGATAGATATGATATAGATAGATATGAGATAGATAGATAGATAGATATGAGATAGATAGATAGATAGATATGAGATAGATAGATAGATATGAGATAGATAGATAGATAGATATGAGATTGTCTGAGATGTATGCTGAGGCATTATCAGTGACTATAACGCTTGGATTCTAGGCCAATGTTCAGACCTCAGATGGATTGGTAGACGGACAGAGGAGAATGGAGGGAATCCATCTGTTTGATTTGGCCAATTTAGCCACTGGGACGCCGGGAGCAGTGAACTTCAGAGCCCTTCACACTCTCCTTCATGTCATCCTGAAACACCTAGACATCCAGGATGTTCAGATAGAGCTGCCTGAAGGGGGTGCCCAATGGGACCCACCAACAGGAGAAGACAGGTGTGACCCACCATCTGGAAGAGTCGAGTGTGACCCACCATCAGGAGGAGTCAGGGGTGACCCGCCATCAGGAGGAGTCAGGGGTGACCCACCATCAGGACGAGTTGTGTATGACCCACCATTAGGAGGAGTCAGGGGTGACCCACCATCTGGAAGAGTCGGGTGTGACCCGCCATCAGGAGGAGTCAGGGGTGACCCACCATCAGAAGGAGTCGGGGGTGACCCACCATCAGGACGAGTTGTGTATGACCCACCATTACGAGGAGTCAGGCGTGACCCACAATCTGGAGGAGTCAGGGGTGACTCACCATCAGGAGGAGTCGGGGGTGACCCACCATCAGGAGGAGTTGGGGGTGACCCACCATCAGGAGGAGTTGAGGGTGACCCACCATCAGGAGGAGTCGGGGGTGACCCACCATCCGGAGGAGTCGGGGGTGACCCACCATCAGGAGGAGTCGGGGGTGACCCACCATCAAGAGGAGTCGGGGGTGACCCACCATCAGGAGGAGTCGGGGGTGACCCACCATCAGGAGGAGTCGGGGGTGACCCACCATCAGGAGGAGTCGGGGGTGACCCACCATCAGGAGATGACCTGGTGAGGAAAGGAGAGAAGGGGCAGGAGGACAACATGGAGCGCAGGATCCTGCACCTGGAGGAACAGCTGGAGGTGCTCAACAAACTTCCCTCTGGATTAGAGCTGATGGAAAAGAGCAAATCCGTCCAGCAGGGCGGCAGCGGAGCAGTGTCAGACATGTGGCAGATGATGCAGCTCCGGAGGAGGGTGGAGATGAATGAGGAAGGAGTGTGTAAGGTAATGGACAGTCCTCATCACCCTCTCCCCCCATAGTAAAACCCAGTGTTTCTCAACCAGGGTGCCTCCAACTGTTGCAAAACTACAACTCACAGCATGCACAGCATGCCCAGCAACAGTAGCAAAATCAGCTGCAGAAAATATGACGCAAAAATATGCAGCAGATCCTGTACGTGTGAACGTACTCTTAGGGCTCGTTCACACGGACGGATCCGCAGCGTATTTTACACTGCAGATTTGCCTATGATGGACCCCTACATTGTGCCTCCATCTGTGCAAATAACAGAATTAGAAAAACAGAGTTAAGTTCAAAACAAAAACAGCGCCACCCCTGTCATCAGATTGTATGTGGTATTGCAGCTCAGTTTTATTAAAGGGAATGGAACCAAGTTGCAATACCACACACAACCTGAGGACAGGGGTGGAGCTGTTTTTGGCAGCTGTTTTTCTTTTCCTATATAACCCCTAGATATACATTATACATAATATACATTTATGTCATGCACATCAGCATCCGGGGTCCTCATTGCTAATAGCGGATATTATCAATTACACTGATTCTGCCATTTACCCTTTTAATGCTGCGATCAATGCTAATCACGGCATCTAAAGCAGTTGCAGGGTTTTGGGGATGCTCATTGGACCCCTTGTTGTGTGGCCGCAGGGGTCAGATGGTGGCCGGAGGTCTATAGGGGATTCTCTTGTATAGTCTCCCATCAGGCTGTACAAGTAGATCGCCGATATTGCTGATCAGTACAATGCCATTCCATAGCACTGAACAGTAATGGCAGTCAAAATATTGCTATAAATAGTCTCCTATAGAGACTCACAAAAAAATAAATAGTAATTAAAAAGTTTTCATAAAGATAAATAAGCCCCTCCCCCAATTAAAAATAAAAAAATTCAATTTGAAAAATAGATTTTATAAAAATTACATATTTATTATCACCACATATGGAAATGTCCAAACTATTAAAATATAATGATAATTATCTCATACGATGAACAACGTAAATGTAAAAAACATAGAGGGAGATATAACAAAACCTGTTCAGAGGAAACATTGCTGAGTTACCCATAGCAACCAATCAGATCACTACTTTCATTTTGCAGAGGCCTTTTCAAAAATGAAAGCAGCGATCTGATTGGTTGCTATGGGCAACTCAGCAACTTTTCCTCAGGACAGGTTTTGATAAATCTCCCCCATAATGTTTAAAATTGCAGATTTTTGTCCACATCACATCCTAGAAATTTTTTTATAAAAAGTGATCAGAAAATCACATATACGCAAAAGTGTTACCAATAAAACCTATAGATTACGGCACAAAAAAATGGGGTCAGAATAGGGCAATTTAAAGCATACAGATTGTTTAAAAAGTTTGCCTTTTTTTATAATCAGAACAATAATAAACAAAAATATAACCATGAATATCGTTTTTATCGTATTAACCTACAGAATTAAAGGGGTTATCCAGGAAAAAAATGTTTTTTATATATTGACTGGCTCCAGAAAGTTAAACAGATTTGTAAATTACTTCTATGAAAAAAATATTAATCCTTTTGGTACTCATGATCTGCTGAAGTTGAGTTGTTCTTTTCTGTCTAAGTGCTCTCTGATGACACGTGTCTCGGGAACTGTCCAGAGTAGAAGCAAATCCCCATAGCAAACCTCTTCTACTCTGTGCAGTTCCCGAGACAAGCAGAGATGTCAGCAGAGAGCACTGTTGCCAGCCGACACAAAAGAACAACTCAACTTCAGCAGTTGATAATTTTTAGAAGGATTAAGATTTTTTTAATAGAAGTAATTTACAAATCTGTTTAACTTTCTGGAGCCAGTTGATATATAAAAAAATATATATTTTTTTTTCCTGGAATACCCCTTTAAAAGAGAACATATACGTTTTTCTGTAAAGGTTACTGCGTAAAAACAAACCTCCCCAAAATTTGCTACGTTTGCCGAAACCTCCCCTCATATTTAGTATTAGAGATGGGGCTTCATTTATATTTTGTGTCTCAATAAAAAGTAAAACAGCTGTATCTGCTACATCGTGTTTCGCTCAATTGCCTCCATATCAAGTGCACAAAGAAGTAATCATTGTGATGATATAATGGGCTGTATACGGCCCTGATGTCTCCTCCTCTTATTCCAGGCTATGACACTGCTGCAAGACCTCATGACAGAGATGAACACCATAAAAGAGGCACAGCGCAAAGTGAGTGGCACAAAATAATTGCAACAAGACATTTCCTGTTCATACAATAGCTGAGTACCCAGTGTCGCACAGTCTTCCTACCTAAACCTTGTAGAAGAGAAAAAACAACACTCTTCAGAAGACTGGAAAAGCTGGGTGGCACACATACTGTGTGCCACCCAGCTTTCCCAGTCTTCTGAAGCCCCAGCAGTGATAGGCTGCTTGTCCACCCTGCACTTCTCACTGCAGCAGCACTGCCAAGCCCTCTACCTCCTCCCTTACTCTTCTCTCTGCCCACAATAAATCTTCTCTCCCCCATCCCCTCTCCCTGCCCCCACACCTGCCTTCCAGACAGTTAAATCATACTTTACCATGACGTTGGTCCGGCAGCAGGATGTTTAAAGCTCTCGGTGAATTGGACAATTTTTTATAACATTCACCGGGCAGGATCAATAATGTAATAACTATGTATACTTTTATTACTTTTAGAATGTTTTTTTTCTTCTTCATATAAACCAATATATGGGATAAGTCATCACATAAAAATCAAGGTCCAGTGAGACAACCACAGAATAATTAACCCTATCAACAAACACCAGACAAAATAAACTTCACAAAAATCAGAATCTTTATTAGAACATCAAATATGAAAAACATGTAACGTGTAGAGATGAGTAGGGGAAAATGGTGCCTATGAATTAAACAATAAATAAATAAATAAATGTCCCCAACGTTGCAGTACCCAATAAATAATGGCCGTAACAGGTAACTACGGACAAAAATCAGTTAGACCAAATTAGAAGAAAAACAACTGTCTATAGCAAGAACCATCTTGTAAAGCAACAGACCCACACCTACCCCAACCACATACTCTCTGTAAACCAGCCCCGACATGGTTTGGATTTATGCTTCCTGTCTTGGTACAATACAATAGTACTTTTTGTTTGCACACTGACCAATGGAACAGAGCTAAGGAAAATAAGAGAAAGTAATAAACCTGAATCCATCACAGATGCTGGTTCACCAGGGCCCGGTGGTCACCATAATCTTGATCCACACCGTGCAAGCGTACTGGGAAATTGTGACGTAGCGTGTACGCTCACGTCACTCTGCAAGGCGGACACCTGCACAGTGCTAGACAAGATGCACAAACTGGCACAATGGGAATACACAGGGGCACTGGGCAGAAACTAACTTACATGGGCACTGTCATTTGCTGGCGTGTACGTGTCATATCTGACTGTTCTGTCCACATATCTGACTGTTCAGTCCTCATATGTGACACCTCTGTCCTCATATCTGACACCACTGTCCTCATATCTGACACCACTGTCCTCATATCTGACTGTTCAGTCCTCATATCTGACACCACTGTCCTCATATCTGACACCTCTGTCCTCATATCTGACACATTTCCTCATATCTGAAACCTCTGTCCTCATATCTGACTGTTCAGTCCTCATATGTGACACCTCTGTCCTCATATCTGACACCACTGTCCTCATATCTGACACCACTGTCCTCATATCTGACACCACTGTCCTCATATCTGACTGTTCAGTCCTCATATCTGACACCACTGTCCTCATATCTGACACCACTGTCCTCATATCTGACACCTCTGTCCTCATATCTGACACCTCTGTCCTCATATCTGACACCTCTGTCCTCATATCTGACTGTTCAGTCCTCATATCTGACACCACTGTCCTCATATCTGACACCTCTGTCCTCATATCTGACACCTCTGTCCTCATATCTGACTGTTCAGTCCTCATATCTGACACCACTGTCCTCATATCTGACACCTCTGTCCTCATATCTGACACCTCTGTCCTCATATCTGACACCTCTGTCCTCATATCTGACTGTTCAGTCCTCATATCTGACACCACTGTCCTCATATCTGACACCACTGTCCTCATATCTGACTGTTCAGTCCTCATATCTGACACCACTGTCCTCATATCTGACTGTTCAGTCCTCATATCTGACACCACTGTCCTCATATCTGACTGTTCAGTCCTCATATCTGACACCACTGTCCTCATATCTGACTGTTCAGTCCTCATATCTGACACCTCTGTCCTCATATCTGACACATTTCCTCATATCTGAAACCTGTCCTCATATCTGACTGTTCTGTCCTCATATCTGACACATTTCCTCATATCTGACACCTCTGTCCTTATATCTGACCGCTCTGTCCTCATATCTGACTGATCTGTCCTCATATCTGACACCTCTGTCCTTATATCTGACCGCTCTGTCCTCATATCTGACACCTCTGTCCTTATATCTGACACCACTGTCCTCATATCTGACACCTCTGTCCTCATATCTGACACCTCTGTCCACATATCTGACACCTCTGTCCTCATATCTGACACCTCTGTCCTCATATCTGACACCTCTGTCCTCATATCTGACTGATCTGTCCTCATATCTGACTGATCTGTCCTCATATCTGACACCTCTGTAACTTCATATCTGACACCTCTGTCCTCATATCTGACTGATCTGTCCTCATATCTGACACCTCTGTCCTCATATCTGACTGATCTGTCCTCATATCTGACACCTCTGTCCTCATATCTGACTGATCTGTCCTCATATCTGACTGATCTGTCCTCATATCTGACACCTCTGTCCTCATATCTGACACCTCTGTCCTCATATCTGACACCTCTGTCCTCATATCTGACACCTCTGTCCTCATATCTGACTGATCTGTCCTCATATCTGACTGATCTGTCCTCATATCTGACACCTCTGTCCTCATATCTGACACCTCTGTCCTCATATCTGACACCTCTGTCCTCATATCTGACCGCTCTGTCCTCATATCTGACCGCTCTGTCCCAAACAGGCTGTGAACAAAGCAGGCTGGCAGCTCGTAGTGTTTAGGACTTCAGCATGAGTCTGAAATGCTTGCTTCCAGGACTGGTAGGGAGACCCCTAGTGGTCATTTCTTCAAAGTGGAAAATTAAATAGAAAGAAGCATATTTTTTAATAACATGCAATTGTAAAGTTATTCTGCATACATTAATCTATAATATATCAAAAGTTTTTTTGATCAGAGGTACCCTTTAAAATACAAGTTAATACAATAAACTTAACCAAAACAAAATGACACATAAGATATATCTCATATGTATAGTACATTGAGGAGAGGTGTGTCCCTGGTAAGGTAAGTAATTCATACGCATATATAAAATCCTAAATATCTACAACAAATACAATAATATTAGAGTATGTTAGGATACTAAAGGTAAGTATGTTATGTGTTTAAAGACAAAGATTTATAAACTGTGGGAGAGAAAAAGTGGAGAGATTTTCCCACACCAACCAATCACAGCTCAGCTTTCACTTTACCAGCGCGCGCTAGCTGAGCTGTGATTGGTCGCTGTGGAAAATCCCTCCACTTTTTCTCTCACAGAGTTTATAAATCTGGCCCAATGTGTGTACAATAAGGTGAATTAGCCCTTTGAGACCAAGTAGATTTAAAGGACAAGTCTCATTGCAAAAAATGTATCCACTATCTGCAAGATAGGGGATATGTTTTTCGAGTGGGGGGGGGTCCGAGCGCTGGGGCATCCCGTGATCTCCAGCCGGCTGGTCCTGACACAGCAAGCAGTGTATGGTGTGGGCTCCTGACTCGAGCGTTGTAGCTGGGGGCCAGCATTGATAGCTGACATGCGGCGATCGCCACGGCCGACTATTAACCCTTTAGATCGGCGCTGTTGACGCCCCCACTGTGGAAGTAGCCGGAGGGTGTGAATGATAGAGCCTAGCTGAACCAGGCTTTATCAATCAGGCGCAGAGCACACAGATCAATGTAGTTCTATGGAACCACATTGATCTGTATGAGGAATCTACTGATACTTCCTAAAAGTCCCCTAAGGGGACTAAAAGTGTGAAAGAAAAAAAAAGTTAAATAAAAACTTTTAAAAACACACCCATTAACCCCTTCCATATTAAAAGTTTGAATCACCCCCCTTTTCCCAAATTCCTTATAAAAAATATGTAAACACAATAAAAATAAACATATGTGGTATCGTCGTGTTCGGAAATGTCCGAACTATAAAAATATAATGTTAATTAAACCGCACGGTCAAATGTGTACGCGTAAAAAAAAAATTCCAAAGTCCAAAATTGCGTCTTTTTGGTTACTTTGTATACCTTAAAAAAAATTATGAAAAGCGATCAAAAAGTCTCATCAAAACAAAAATGGTACCGATAAAAACTTCAGATCACAACGCACAAAATGAGCCCTCATACCGGCCCATATATGGAAAAATTAAAAAGCTATAGGGGCCAGAAGATGACAATTTTACACATACTAATTTTGGTGCATGTAGTTATAATTTTTTTTAAGTAGTAAAATAAATTAAAACCTATATAAATTAGGTATCCTTGTAACCGTATGGACGTACAGAATAAAAATAATTTTTACCAAAAAGTGCACTGCATAGAATCCCCAAAAGTTACAAAATGGCGTTTTCTTCTTTTTTTTTTACATTTTTCCCCACAAATATTTTTTTTCTGGTTTCGCCATAAATTTTATAGTGAAATGATTGATGTCGTTATAAAGTACAAATGGTGGCGCAAAAAAAATCCCTCATGTAGGTCTGTATGTGCAAAATTAAAAGCATTATGATTTTTAGAAGGTGATGAGGAAAAAACGAAAGTGCAAAAACGGAAAAACCCTGCGCCCTTAAGGGGTTTAAGAAGGAGGAATTGCCATTTCCTAATTTTTTTTCATATATATGAGCGGTATTAATCCCTAAGATCATTTCGGCAATTACTTAGTTTTAGATTTCTAATCACTCCGGACCTCTCTCACTCTTTCTCTTTCACTCTCTCACTCTTGTGTTTTCACAATCCTATTAACACTTCCTTTTCCTCCTATAGGACACAGACATAATCGGTTACATCAACACCACCATAGGTCAACTCCAGGAGAAATGTGAGAACCTGAACAAGACCACCCAGACTCTGATCCAGGACCATGAGGAGAACCAGAAACACATTGAGGTGACAGTCAGTCCATATTATTCCTCAGAGGGGTGGACATGTGATGGGGGATAGGGGTGACAGATGGGTGGATGGGTAAAAGGGAGGGCAGGGGTGACAGAAGGTAAACATGGGTGACAAGGGTGGTGGACATGGGTAACAGGGGTGTCAGAGGAGTGAACAAGGGTGACAGGGAATGGACCGGGGTAGCAGAGGTGAACGGGTGACAGGGGGGTTGACATGGGTGAAAGGGGGTGGACAGGGGTGATGGAGCGTCAGAGGGGTGGACAAGGGTGACAAAAAGTGGTTACAGGGGGGTGCACAGGGGTGGACAGATGATTGGGTGGTGGAAAGGGGTGACAGAGGGGTGCATGGGTGACAGGGGGGACAGGGGTAACAGGGGGTGTCATAGGGGTAACAGGGGGTGTCAAAGGGGTCAACAGGGATGACACAGAGGTGGGCAGGGTGAAAGAGGGGAAAGGGCGAAGAACCTGCAGCTGCACTGTGGTTCCGGCTCCATGCCTGTCTTCGGGGGACCAGGAAGAATCTGAAGGTTAGAGGAGGATATGGAGGGGAATGGAGCGGCGTCTCCTTCCCGATGCATACATTCATTTTTAAATAAGTTATCTATACAGTATAACATGTGAATGTAGACTCTAAACTTCACCCAGGGACGAAGTTTGTTGTCTCATGTTATTTTGCCAAATTCTTAACCTTCTCTCTCTCACAGTTAGCCATGAGTAGTCTGACCGCTCTGTCCTCTTATCTGACTCTTCTGTTCATAGGACACAGACGTTACCAGTGACATCAAGACCACCATAGACCAGCTCAAGGATGAATGTGAGAACCTGAGAAAGACCACCAAGACTCTAATCCAGGACCATGACGAGAACAAGAAACACATTGAGGTGAGAAAGACAAGACCGACCATATTACCCCTCATTGTCTCTTGTCTTCTTCACGTTCTCTTTCCGATTTATTCTCAGTCCCTTCTTTCCTTCCTTTTTTCTTACCATGCTGCTTTGCTTCTTCTTACAGACCCTTTACCAAGAAGTTGGCAAACTGGAGAACAAGAAAGCTGACAAAGAAGTTATTGGGCTGGAGGCTGCCGCTGTGAGTCTAGAATTGTGGGATTTACCTCAATCCTGAGAGTTTTTCCAGTCTTGATTTTTGATATTCTTCTCCCAATTCAATAGCCAAGAGTAAAGTCCATTGGAAAATAATTACATGTTTTTACCATAATGTGCACAATTGCTGTAAATTATTACCATTTTAACCACACTGTTGGGAAAATGACAATAGAACCCAATCGCTCAGGTTAAGTTCAAGCCTAGTGGTAAGCACAACAGCAGTATACAGATAGAACTGGAGGGGAGGTGTATAACTACGATATACCCTGATCCCATAGAGATAACAGCAGCAGTATAAAGATAGAACTGGAGGGGAGGAGTATAACTGCCATATATTCTTATCTCATAGAGATAGCTGCAGAATATAGATAGAGCTGGAGGGTTATAACTACCATATATCCTGATCCCACACGGTCTGACAGCTCTGTCCCTATATCAGACTATTCTGTCCTCATATCTAATCTCCATACATGTGCTGCCCTGGTGGGATTTCCACTCAGGACTTCTCTCACTCTTGTGTTTTCACAATCCAATTAACACTTCATTTTCGTTTCATCAAGACCCCCATAGGCCAGCTCCAGGAGGAATGTGAGACCCTGAACAAGACCACCAAGACTCTAATCCAGGACCATGAACAGGAACAGAAAGACATAGAGGTAAGAAAAACAAGACAGTCCATATTATTCCTCATTCCTCACAGTTACCACAATACTTCAGGGATAAGCGGTTGCCGGTGCCAGGAGCCGGGTAAAGAAACACCTCAATTGCCAGGTTAGGAAACCACTTTATCTTTACTTCAGGAACTTGCTATACCAGCAGTAACAGTTCACTTTAGTGCAATATTTACTGAAGGCTGCGACAGAGAACCATAATTGCTTCTTGGCACTGTAGGACTTATAGTCCTTCTTGACTTAGATATAATGTAGACTGGTCTGGACATGGACAGACTCACTTAAGCATGACTTGACTTTGGAGCTAACAATAACTAACTCTGAAATTTCTCTTGTATAATCCAGTGTAAGGGCTTACCACTAGGGTGGACTTGTATGGACCGGAGTTGCCAGAGACTTTCACTCTCGCTAGCCTCTTCTTTGGCTAATTTGGCCCCCTGGCTCACTTGGCTCTTCTCCCCATAGCAGACTTGAGTCTGAACTTTATGTGGACAAACTTGATTGATGACCTGGTCGGCGAGATCCTGTGAAGAGTGTTGTCGCTCAGGAACAAAGATGGTTGCAGCAACTGGGTCTCTTAGCCTGTCCTGTGGTGAGGTATAGGTCCCACAGTAAAGGTCTGGAGTTGACCTCCACTCACTCTCTCTTATCCTCCACTGAACTGACTAGCTCCTTCCCGTCTAGACAGACTTGGTGAAGCAGGGCAGGAGCACTGATTGGCTGAAGCAGTCATGTGATCCCTCCAGCATCCTCCTGCACAGACAAGATAAACTCTTGTGACAATAAGGCACATAAGTGCATTTCACAATAGATATCACAGTGCAATAAATTATGCAACACAATACATATAAACCTGAGCAGTGGGGCCGGACCAGACATGATAAAGTGGCATCCACCTTACTGGTCAGGTGGACAAGTGTGTCCCACACAGGGACACCACAAAATGTTGCATGAAACCAGACACTTTTACTCCATATTTTGTCAAATTCCTAAACCTGTCCCTTTCTCCTTCTTGCAGTTTGACGCACTTCATGGGATATTAACAACTACAGCATCTCCTTCATCCACCCTGCTAGCCATAAGTGTCCCCGGACAGTCTGACAGCTCCACCCCAGGATCTACTGTCGCTGTAGAGACCACATGTCCAGCCGGCACCATCGACATAGTGAAGAAATTCAGCAAAATCGGCAGCCAGTTTGAAGACCTACAGAACTTGGTGACAGATTATACATCTGTAGAGGCAACTGGGACAGATCTAGGGGCAGACAGGAAGGCATCTGAGCCTCACATTAAGGTAACTTAGTGGTTAAAGGAAACAGTCACAATGTCTGTCTCATATAGACCTAAGGGGGCTCCCTGACCTACACTATGACTACAGAAAGTTCTCATATCTAATCTCCATACATGTGTTGCCCTGGTGGGACTTCCACTCAGGGCCTCCTTCACTCTTGTGTTTTCACAATCCTATTAACACTTCATTTTCCTGCTGTAGGACATAATCGGTTCCATCAAGACGACCATAGGTCAACTCCAAGATGAACGTGAGAACCTAAACAAGACCACCATTGACCAGCTCCAGGTAGGAGGTGAGAACCTAAACAAGACCATCGAGACTCTGATCCAGGACTATGAACAGACTCAGAAACACATTGAGGTGAGAAAGATGAGACCGTCCATATTATTCCTCATTGTCTCTTTTCCTCTCCAGCTTTCTTTTTTCTTACCATGCTGCTTTGCTTCTTCTTGCAGACCCTTTACCAAGAAGTTGGCAAACTGGAGAACAAGAAAGCCGACAGAGAAGTAATTGGGCTGGAGATTGACTTGGTGAGCCTAGAGTTCTGTGATTTTTACGTCAACCTTGAGAGTTTTTCTAGTCTCGATTTGTGAAATTCTTCTCCCAATACAGTAGCCAAGAATACATGTCATTGGAAAAGACAATGGGTGATATTATACTTGGTGCTGGTAGGTTGGGATAAGTGGCCTTTTGGGTTAAGAGTATTGAAATAATAGTAAATATAGTGAAAAGAATAATTCTTGGCATTGCCTAAAGCCCACACAATACGATGGCAATAAATCTGTGCCTGCTTCTCCTTGACCACTAAGTATCCAGCACATTTCTTAGAAAGAGTGAGTGCAATGCACAACAAAGAACCTCGCACTCACCGCTCAACAGACGACTTCAAGTTCCAATGCTGGACGAACCAGACGAGGCTGCAGGAACAGCTTGAGGCACTCAGAGGCGACTGCCAGCGGTTTCGCACAGTTGCGCGAAACCGCCGGCAGTCGCCTCTGAGTGCCCCAAGCTGTTCCTGCACCGGACTCTATTTCAGCACCTCTGGACTATGACCCCAGCTGCCTTTACCCCACAGCCTTTATACTGGAGGGGCAAGCTGTGCATAACTAGCTTGCCCCCTGACTGGTGAGCAGTTAATGGGTTAAGAAATATACAGGCAAGGTTTTTAGCCCCCTCCCCCGCCTGTAAAAATTTGTTGGTAACTATAGTGGTATGTCCCATGGGTGGGGGGGAAGGAGTGCACCAATCAGGGGTTTAATAGTTTCCCAGGCTTTCAGGGGCCCTCCCCTGGGTATTTATAGCTGTGGTGCCTCCCTTCCCCCCTCAATCTGCCCAGGACCCGGAGTTTTGCCCTCCCTCCCTCCCTTTTTGTATCTCTGTTTATTGTAAGTCACAGCTTGGCGGTAAGAAGACGGTGAAAGCGGGGTCAACCCGGGGTAGACCTCCACACAGGACGGTGTGGCAGCACCTCTCGGGTTGGCAAGAAGCCAATCGGTGTCTTTGTTACAGTTAAATTGTTATTTATATAAGTAATTTTATAAATAAAGATGTGGCCGATCCCCACCCATAAAAAAGTTGAATTGTTGTTGTGTCAGTTATTATTTAATTAATTATTGTAATAAGGGGGAGGGGTAGTTATAGCCTGCTAGGAGCTAATTGGGTCTCAACAGTCAGACCTATATCCAATAAGTGCAGGCTATTAGGGTATATAGCAGTGCCGCCTGAGTTCTATATATGCATCCAGCACATTAAGGTGATGTTCCTCCTCTTCTTCATCTACATAACCTTTCACCTTTATCTGGACAGAAAGCAGACAAGTGTGCGCTGGAGAGGAAAGTTAGCTACTCTCGCTTTGATGTCACCACAGAACATCTGGGTAGAATGATTGAGGATCTGCTTGAGAAAGTGGACGCTCATGAAGAAGACTGGCAGAGCCTATTGGAGAAAATTAATGTGGAGATGCAGAACAAAGTGAGTAGTTTTAGGTGATTGTTGGATTTGGTCCAGCCCCATCCTCGTCATCCTACTTTTCCATCAATATTTATCACTGGAGATGGAGTGGGGTGGGGGATGTACTCCAAACACTAGTATGGGGCCTATTAATCTATTACTGATATTTGATGCACATATACCAGCTTTGTATTACAGCAGCAGGGGTCAGAGGTAACTCCAATATTGGCCATTTAACCGCCTAGATGCTGTGACTAATAGCAACTGCGGCAACTAGACAGTTAGACAGAGTAGAGGAACACCAGTGTTACCCAATCATGTGGCACTTGCAGGATGCTAAGCTCCTAAGATGGCACCTAGGGGCCTAATGAAGGCTCCTTGATTCTCCATATAAGGCCAGCTTCACATGTATGTAATAAAGACGCGTATATGTAACCATATTATGGTCACAAGTCCTGGCCTGACCACGTTTCTGATGACCGGAACTCATGCCTGACGGACCCGTGGTCCAGCCAGTACCTGTGACCATAATTCCCCTGTGTAAACATTCACATTGTAAAACACTGCAATACAGAAATACAAGAGGTCAAGTGATTGAGTGTTCAAGTCCCCTAGTGGGACAAATAAAAAACAAAAACTAGCTTTTTAGATACTTTTCCTCCATGTCCAACAAAAGCGGTATAGCCTTGGCAAAAGGAGGCATGGGTTCGGTAAAAGAGCTGGGACAACAGGCACCAAAAAAAGGGCTCCAGAACTCTGGAACAAGATACTTGTGCAGATTAAAGGGGTACTCCGGTGCTTAGACATCTTATCCCCTATCCAAAGGATAGGGGATAAGATGCCTGATCGCGGGAGTCCCGCCGCTGGGGACCCCCGGGATCATGCACGCGGCACCCTGTTTGTAATCAGTCCCCGGAGCGTGTTCGCAGGGCGGGCGGCGTGTGACGTCACGCCCCAGTGTGATGTCACGCTCCGCCCCTCAATGCAAGCCTACGGGAGGGGGCGTGACAACTATCACGCCCCCTCCCGTAGGCTTGCATTGAGGGGCGGAGCGTGACATCACACTGGGCGGGGCGGGACGTCACATGCCGCCCGCCCTGTAGTCGCCGGTAATCAGTACCGGAGCGAAAAAGCTCTGGGGACTGATTACAAACGGGGGGCCGCGTGCATGATCTTAAGGGTCCCCAGTGGTGGGACTCCCGTGATCAGGCATCTTATCCCCTATCCTTTGGATAGGGGATAAGATGTCTAAGCACCGGAATACCCCTTTAAGCCAACTAATGGTTGGTCAAAACTAAGGCAAGGCCCATTCCAAGACTGTCTAGTTTAAGTTTACTCTGTCTTCGAAATTTTCCCAGAATGCCTAGTTCCTCAGACTCTGTTACTGGAGCTAAAGCTGATATTTAGGGAAAGCTACCTGTGAAGGCAGACATTCCGCTGGGTGAACATAGCCTTAGTGTAAAACAAAAAAATAATTGTCACATTTAACTTCTAATTAGAACAGATCTTCCACTAACAGAACCAATGCAGAACACTCTCTGCTGCTTTACTACATTTATTATATACAGTATGTGTGCACCTACTCCTATCTATGTTGGTCACTGCTCATTGTCCCTCACAGAGATCTTCACCTAACACCTACTATTTCTGAAATTGGTTGCTGAAGCTATGTACTTAGCTTCTCAGTGATTTTTAGCTATGACACTCATCTAAGACATATTTTCCCAATACTGTAAAATACGTTCCATATCCTGGAAGGCTCAAGGGCTTGGGCTGAGTGCGGGAACGCTGCAGTTTCTGACCTGTTTTCATTATTTGACAGCTGGATCGCATGGAGATTGATCCACTGAAGAACATTTTGGAACAACGCTGGAAAGACCTTTGTCGACAGCTGCAGCAACATCCACCACAGTATGAGGCTGATGAAGCTGCGGGGATCAGAAGGTAAGTGAAAGGAAAAATAAGACTTCTGTGCCTGAAATACACACAGGGGATTGGTTGACCTAAACTATTATATCAGAAAGGAATGTGTGCCCCTAGTTTAGATAATTGGGACACTTGTGACAATAAAAAATGTTGCGCTTAACAGAATGTTCTGTAACTTGTGTGCAACACCATGAAGAGCTTCCAATGTTTGAGAGGGTCTGCAGCCCCGATCCTCCCTATCTCTGAGTAACCAGAGCAGTGTAAAATATAGACAAGACTCTTCATCAGATATCTGATGAAGAGTCTGGTAGGGGTTGGAAACGCATAATACATGTGCTTTTAATAATGTATCAACCTATATATAGGAGAAGCACCAGGCTGATATATTTAATTTTAATCATCCCTGGGAGAGGGATACAATAGGCTGTTTACAAAGCTGGACCCTCCTCCAAGTGTTCACATTCTCTGCAGCACCACCACAAGGGGGATTTAAGCATTACACAATGTCCATTCCGATCAATATGAACACAGGACAGGCCAAAGACGTACTTTGTAACCTCTTCCCATCTTGGAGGATCAAAGAGATGAGGGTCTTGAAAAAAGGAACCCCCTTTACTAACTCCAATAGACAAGGATCCTAAAATGAGGAACCCCCTCTACTAATGCCAATAGACAGGGATCCTAAAAAGAGGAACCCCTGTACTTACTCCAAGAGACGTGGATCCTGAAAAGAGGAACCCCCTTTACTAATTTCAAGAGACGAGGATCCTAAAAAGAGGAACCCCCTCTACTAACACCAAGAGATTAGGATCCAGAAAAGAAGAGCTCAATCTCCTAACTCCAAGAGATGAGGATCCTAAAAAGAGGAACCCCCTCTACTAACTCAAAGAAACAGATTGTACATTATAGCATATCTGACAATGTTTTTGCATACAGCAAAATTAAATATACTGGAACATAAATAGTTAAATGGAGGCAAAAACCCAGTGTGAACTCTGCCTAACATGATGTAAGAGATTTGGTTTAGAAAATCCTTTCAACATAATAAATGAGTCGGTGAGTGAGACCTGAAGCTTCTGTGACATCATTGTAAAGGATTAGGAATCATAAAGTTGGGCTTCAATACTAGGCACCGCCACAGCCAGAGGTGGCGCTGTTTCTGGAAACAAAGTGCACTCTTTTTTTTCTGTAATCCTGGACAAACCCATTTAATGTTTTTGAAACAGAAACAAACATTATGGGGTTAAGTCCAGGGGGTGAGAAGAATGATCTTCTGTGTGTTCTCTCCCATCCAGGCAGCTGATGACAAGATTTCACTGCATCTCCTGTGACCGCCCTGTGTATATGAAGGTGCCCGGCCCGTAAGTCCTTGTGTTTTTATGCTAAGAATTCCCATAGCAAACATACGCTGCCCTGGACAGTTCCTAAAATGGAGTAAGGCTGAAGAAAAAGGCTGGCGATGGTGCTGCTCGGTCAGGCAAAATTCACAAGAGTCCAAATTTTATTGACACAAAATACAACAGGACAGGACATTACATAGTACAAGACACGTTTCGGGGGTAGAGAGCACTGTGCTCGTGATGTCAATAGAGAGCTCTGTGTTCCAAAAAGAAAAGAATTTCCTCTGTAGTATTCAACAGCTAATAAGTATTGGAAGGATTAAGATTTTTAAATAGAAGTAATTTACAAATCTCTTTAAAGGAGTACTCTTGTGCAGAGTACTCCTGCTCCGTCCTGCCCGGGCTGCAAAATAAATGAAAATGAACCATCACTCACCTCCCTGGGTTCCCGCGGAGCGCCACTACAGCTGATCGGTCCTCCGGTCCATCTCCTTCATACTTCCGGGTGTAACGAAGCGTCACATGGCGCTCAGCCTATTATGGGCCGAGGCAGAACATCGCGGCGGCCGGCGATAGGCTGAGCGCCATGTGATGCTTCGTTACACCCGGAAGTATGAAGGAGATGGACCGGAGGACCGATCAGCTGTAGTGGCGCTCCGCAGGAACCCAGGAAGGTGAGTGATGGTTCATTTTCATTTATTTTGCAGCCCGGGGAGGACGGAGCAGGAATACTCTGCACTAGAGTACTCCTTTAACTTTCTGGCACCAGTTGATTTAAAAAAAAAAAAAATTATAAAATAAAGTTATCCACTGGAGTACCCCTTTAAGGCCCCATTCTGGAGATTACTGGGGACTGTTGAGGTCCCAGAGATTGGACATTCATATATTACATATATAATGGTTAATGCCCATATTAGGGTGGGTTCACACCACGTTTTTCAAGTACGTTTCCCGTTTACGTTTTCTTTATTGAAAACGTATGGAACCATATTGAAAACCGTACACATAGACAAATAATTGAAAACCGTATGCATCCGGTTGCGTACGGTTTGCTTGCAATACGGTTTTCTCCCGTACTCAAAACCGTAGTTGACCACAGTTTTGTCTCCGGTTTAAAAACCGTACTGCAACCGCATACGTTTTTTTTTACATGGAAGTCAATGAGAAACGCACATGTATACGGTTCCATACGGGAAACCATATACGTTTTTTTCTTTGCACCCTTCGCATTTGCATCCTAAAGTCCCCACCCCAGACCCCTCCCATTAAAAATGGACGACATTTTCAAAAACGTATGTTTTTTTTTACAATAAAAACGGACAGAACTGTATGCACTTTTAAAAACAGTATACGGTTAACTTTTTCTCATACTGTTCCATCCGTTTTTTTTTGCCATACGGTTTTCTTTAGAAAAACTGATTGAAAACAGTATGGCAAAAATGTGTTGTGAACCCAAAGAGCCCTCCGGCTGGCACTGATGGCCACAGTTTATTGGCAGAAAACATCTCACATGAAAATGTCTGTAGCTTCTCTATGTACATCCATTGTATGAAGATGGTTTCTCCTCCTCCTGTTAACCCTATAGATTACAGTCAGGGACACCTCAGCCAAGACGCGAGGCCTCGCAGCCAGAGATGAGCCTCAACCACCGGCGCGGTGCCCATACCCACATGCGTCAGGAGATATCAAGAGTTCAGCTGCAAACCTCCGGGAAGATCTGCCATCTCCTGCCAGCACATGACGCCACCCAGAAGAGGCTCTCCAGAACGTCCAGCTCCAACCAGGGACGGTGAGTATAAGAAACTGGCGGTAGAGGCTGGGGTTGCCACCTGGCCGGTATTTTTCCAGCACAGACGGTATTTTGGCCATCCTGACGGTATTTTTTATTAAAAATACCGGCAATGCAATGGCCAGTATTTATCCAACCAATCCTCCAACTCCCGAAATGTTGCACCAAAGCCTATACTAGTATTTCCCAACCAGAGTGCCTCCAGCTGTTGCAAAACCACAACTCCCAGCATGCCCGGACAGCCGTTGGCTGTCCGGGCATGCTGGGAGTTGTAGTTTTGCAACAGCTGGAGACGCACCTGGTTGGGAAACACTGACCGATTCTATATAGTACTATACAGCCCAACATGCTGGGAGTTGTAGTTTTGCAACAGCTGGAGGCACCCCTGGTTGGGAAACACTGACCGATACTATATACTACTACATAGTCAAACATGCTGGGAGTTGTAGTTTTGCAACAGCTGGAGGCACCCCTGGTTGGGAAACACTGACCGATACTATATACTACTACATAGTCCAACATGCTGGGAGTTGTAGTTTTCGTTTGGGGCAGCTGCTGAGCTACAGGCAGTATCAGGGCATGCTGGGAGTTGTAGTTTTGCAACAGCTGGAGGCACTCTGGTTGGGAAACACTGACCGATGCTATGTACTACTATATAGTCCAACATGCTGGGAGTGTAGTTTTGCAACAGCTGGAGGCACACCTGGTTGGGAAACACTGACCGATACTATATACTACTATATAGCCCAACATGCTGGGAGTTGTAGTTTTGCAACAGCTGGAGGCACCCCTGGTTGGGAAACGCTGACCGATACTATATAGTACTATATAGTCCAACATGCTGGGAGTTGTAGTTTTGTAACAGCTGGAGGCACACCTGGTTGGGAAACACTGACCGATACTATATACTACTATATAGCCCAACATGCTGGGAGTTGTAGTTTTGCAACAGCTGGAGGCACCCCTGGTTGGGAAACGCTGACCGATACTATATAGTACTATATAGTCCAACATGCTGGGAGTTGTAGTTTTGCAACAGCTGGAGGCACCCCTGGTTGGGAAACACTGACCGATGCTATATACTACTATATAGTTCAACATGCTGGGAGTTGTAGTTTTGCAACAGCTGGAGGCACCCCTGGTTGGGAAACACTGACCGATACTATATATTACTATATAGTCCAACATGCTGGGAGTTGTAGTTTTGTAACAGCTGGAGACACTCCTGGTTGGGAAACACTGACCGATGCTATATACTACTATATAGTCTAACATGCTGGGAGTTGTAGTTTTGCAACAGCTGGAGGCACCCCTGGTTGGGAGACATTGACCTATACTATATACTACTATATAGCCCAACATGCTGGGAGTTGTAGTTTTGCAACAGCTGGAGGCACACCTGGTTGGGAAACACTGACTGATACTATATACTACTATATAGTTGCTGGGAGTTGTAGTTTTTGTTTGGGGCAGCTGCTGAGCCACAGGCTGTATCAGGGCATGCTGGGAGTTGTAGTTAGCAATCAAAAAGTCTCGTCAAAACAAAAATGGTACAGATTGGGGCGCAAAAAATGACCCTCATACAGGCCGTATAAGGAGAAATAAAAACTTATCCAACGCATATGTGTATCCTGCGATGTCACGCATATATAATTAATTATGCAAATTTGTGTAGTAATGGGGGTGTGATGAGGGCAGATGTTGTTACCCTAGGGGCAGATGGCATTAACCCCTTGTATTCGTGACCCCAGGGCGTGGTTTATCCTCGATACCACCTGAAGGTATACCGCTGGATCCTGCGCTAGGCACGGGGGGCAATAATGATTCTGACGCCAAGTTATGGACAACGGTAGCTTTACTGACAGAGGGTAAAGACTATACAGTTCAGCCAGGACCCAAGGAGGTGACCAGTGACTCAGAGACCATAAGGGTTTGCTGGGACTTGTAGTAGGACTGGACAATTGAATGCAGACCACACTGACTTGACAGATGACAGGGACTGACTAGACTTGACTGATGACTGACGAAGCTATGACTGTAGATTACTTGCAAATGACTGTAGCTGCAGACTGGACTCTGAGGTCTCCAATGACTCTGGACACAAACACTAGGACTCGACTGGACCTCAGCTTAGCAGAAAAGAGCAAAAGAGTGTGAAGCTAGCTCCTCCCAGGGCTTATATGGGGGAGACTAGTAGGGAGCCCATAGGTCACCCCTGGGATCACCTGGTCACTGGTACCTCCTGGGTAACAATCACATGGTACATTTCTTAAAGCAACAACACATTATATATTATAATACATAGCAAAACATATACAGTAACCCCCGACCTACGATGGCCCCGACATATGATAAAATCGACATACGATGCTTTTATATGTCGGGGCCATCGCATTAACTGCTATCCGACAGCGCCAAAATGCTTAAGCTGCTGTCGGATAGCAGTTTAAGCATCCCTGGCAGGTTTGCTTACCTATTCCCACTGCTCCGGGTCCACTTTGCGATCCTCCGGTGTCTTGCGCATCTTTTTGCAGGGTCCGGGCCTCGCTTTCTGGCGTCGTTATTACGTCACTACGCACGCCGCGCTGGCGCAGCAGCATAATAACGTCACCAGAAAGCGAGGCCCGGACCCTGCAGAAGATGCGGAAGACAACGGAGGATCCCGAAGAAGACACCGGAGCAGCGGGACAGCATCGGGAGCCCCTGGGACAGCATCGGGTGCGGTGAGAACGCGGTCCGGAGCGACGGGGACAGGTGAGTACAGCTTCCTATACTTTACATTGCACGGATCCCTCAACATACGATGGATTCGACAAACGATGGGTCGTTTGGAACGAATTACCATCGTATGTTGAGGGACCACTGTATACAGGCGGGAAACAAGTACAAGGGGCCCAGGGGACACTGAATGGAGGCTGCCTGACAGGACAGCAAGGAAACGGGGTAACACCTCCCGTACTGGGCCACCACATTAGCATGGCCGGTATGTTTTTTTGCAAGAAAGGTGGCAACCCTAGTAGAGGCAGGAGCCAGTGTGGAAAATGAGTTGTAACGTTTTTGGGAATGCAGTAAGGGTTCCACCATCGGAGATGTAAGAGGATGAGTGTGGCCGTATGGTGGCACGACCACTTCTGTTATACAGGAGGTTGTCAGCCATCAATGCCTTCACTGTAAGGTTGTGTGAAGGGACTGGACCTGACTGATCTATTTTCTCTTTTCATTAGTAATCGCTTACCAGATCTGGATAGGTCCAGATATAGGACCGTCCCTCGAAACTGTGGAGGAAGTCACACATTGACCTTCACGCAGAAGAATCTTACAAAGATCAGCACCTCATGTACTTTACAAAAGAGAGCGGCAGCTGAGGTTGGCCTGAAGGTAAGAAGGGTTTTGACTCTTGCTCACAGCTGATTGGACCTTGTGGTAGGACACACCCTCCTGAGGAGAACGGTAACGCCCAGTTGTCAATTCATTCATACATTTTCAGGAGTAATCAAAGAGGAATGGCACAATCCAAGAACAGATAGGGACATTTCACTATAGCTGTCAGGTCTTGTCCCAGGGGTTGTCCCAAGATTGAAAGTTACCCGCCGTCTACGGGATAGGAAATAACTAGCTTATCTTTGGGGGTCTGACAAATGGGACCCTCATCGATCACAATAACAGAGGTCATACTCCTGCTTGCCCATTATTGCTCCATTCACTTTTCCTTTGAACATAGCATTTAGCTCTTGGCAATGACTAGAAGACCCATAGAGAATGAATGGAGCGGAGGTCGCACCTAGAGTTTTGGTAAATCTATGAAGGATAAAAAACCTTATGGTCGTGGCCAATACTTGGTGACCCAGTAGTATATACTGCAGCTATATATATAGTGATCTGATGGCAAATACAGTGCTATAGTCCTTGCTTATCCTCCAGCTTAGTCACAGCGTTGGTGTATAGGGTTCCTCCAGCAAATACAGTGCTATAGTCCTTGCTTATCCTCCAGCTTAGTCACAGCGTTGGTGTATAGTGCAGCTATCATCTCTTATTCAGTGTATATATGAACGGTCTTCTCAAGATCTAAAAAAGTGTATCCCAACCAGGGTTCCTCCAGCTGTTGTAAAACTACAACTCCCAGCATGCCCGGACAGCCAACGGCTGTCCGGGCATGCTGGCAGTTGTAGTTTTGCAACAGCTGGGGGCACACTGGTTGGGAAAAACCTCTTCACAGAATGAAGTACACTGCTCATAATAAAGGGAACACTAAGATAACACATCCTAGATCTGAATGAATGAACTAATCGTATGAAATACTTTCCTCTTTACATAGTTGAATGCGCCGACAACAAAATCACACAAAAATTATCAATGGAAATCAAATGTATCAACCCATGGAGGTCTGGATATGGAGTCACACTCAACATCACAGTGGAAAACCCCACTACAGGCTGATCCAACTTTATGTAATGTCCTTAATACAAGTCCCAATGAGGCTCAGTAGTGTGTGTGGCCTCCACGTGCCCGTATGACCTCCCTACAACGCCTGGGCATGATCCTGATGAGGTGGAGGATGGTCTCCTGAGGGATGTCCTCCCAGACCTGGACTAAAGCATCCGCCAACTCCTGGACAGTCTGTGGTGGATGGAACGAGACGTCCCAGATGTGCTCAATCGGATTCAGGGGGAACGGGCGGCCAGTCCATAGCATCAATGCCTTCCTCTTGTAGGAACTGCTGACACACTCCAGCCACATGAGGTCTAGCATGGTCTTGTATTAGGAGGAACCCAGGGCCAACTGCACCAGCATATGGTCTCACAAGGGGTCTGAGGATCTCATCTCGGTACCTAATGGCAGTCAGGATACCTCTGCTTTCATCTGTGAAAAGCACAGGGCACCAGTGGTGAATTTGCCAATCTTGGTGTTCTCTGGTAAAAGCCAAACGTCCTGCACAGTGTTGGGCTTTAAGCACAACCCCCACCTGTGGACGTCGGGCCCTCATACCCCCCTCATGGAGTCTGTTTCTGACCATTTGAGTGGACACATGCACATTTGTGGCCTGCTGGAGGTCATTTTGCAGGGCTCTGACAGTGCTCCTCCTGCTCCTTCTTACACAAAGGTGGAGGTAGCGGTCCTGCTGCTGGGTTGTTGCCCTCCTACGGCCTCCTCCACGTCTCCTGATGTACTGGCCTGTCTCCTGGTAGCGCCTCCATGCTCTGGACACTACGCTGACAGACACAGCAAACCTTCTTGCCACAGCTCGCATTGATGTGCCATCCTGGATGAGCTGCACTACCTGAGCCACTTGTGTGGGTTGTAGACTCCGTCTCATGCTACCACTAGAGTGAAAGCACCGCCAGCATTCAAAAGAGACCATAACATTCACCTGAAGCAATTGTCTGCAGATGGGTAACTTTCCCTACTGGGGGAGATTCTGGCTTGGCTTCCATAACAGGCGCTGCTCCACCCACTTACTCTCAGATGGGGTGTATATTTATAGGGTACAGTGTGTGGCAGTTTTATATTCATAGGATATAGTGTAAAGCATTATTATGTTCAGGGAGCACAGTGTGTGTAATATTATTTTCATAGGGCAAAGTGTGTACGGCATTATATTTTAAAGGTACAGTATGGGGCAGTGTTGTCTTCAGAGGATACAGTGTGTGCAGTATTATTTTCAGAGGACACTGTGTGGCAGAATTATATTCATAGAGTTCAGTGTGTAGCAGTATTATATTCATGGGGTTCAGTGTGTGGCAGTATTATATTCATGGGGTTCTGTGTGTGGTAGTATTATATTCATCAGGTACAGTATGTGGCAGTATTATATTCATAGGGTACAGTGTGTGGCAGTATTATATTCATTGGGTTCACTGTGTGGCAGTATTATATTCATAGGGTTCAGTGTGTGGTAGTATTATATTCATAGGGTTCAGTGTGTGGTAGTATTATATTCATAGGGTTCAGTGTGTGGTAGTATTATATTCATTGGGTTCAGTGTGTGGTAGTATTATATTCATAGGGTTCAGTGTGTGTGGTAGTATTATATTCATAGGGTACAGTATGTGGCAGTATTATATTCATAGGGTTCAGTGTGTGGGAGTATTATAGATTTATAGGGTTCAGTGTGTGGCAGTATTATATTCATAGGGTTCAGTGTGTGGTAGTATTCTATTCATAGGGTTCAGTGTGTGGTAGTATTATATTCATAGGGTACAGTGTGTGGTAGTTTTATATTCATAGGGTTCAGTGTGTGGTAGTATTATATTCATAGGGTTCAGTGTGTGGTAGTATTATATTCATAGGGTTCAGTGTGTGGTAGTATTATATTCATAGGGCACATTATATAGCAGTATTATATTCCTAGGACACAGTGTGTGGCAGTATTATATTCATAGGGCACAGTGTGTGGCAGCATTATATTCATAGGGTTCAGTGTGTGGTAGTATTATATTCATTGGGTTCACAGCATGGCAGTATTATATTCATAGGGTTCAGTGTGTGGTAGTATTATATTCATAGGGTTCAGTGTGTGGTAGTATTATATTCATTGGGTTCACAGTGTAGCAGTTTTATATTCCTAGGGCACAGTGTGTGGCAGTATTATATTCCTAGGGCACAGTGTGTGGCAGTATTATATTCCTAGGGCACAGTGTGTGGCAGTATTATATTCCTAGGGCACATTGTGTGGCAGTATATAGTACGAAGATGCTGCTTATACAAGTGTGAAACATAACAATGTACACATTATGGTCAGAACAATATATAATGTTCTCCATAGTGCCAAATGCTTTGCTATATTATCTGCATATATTAGACAATATTGTTATCCTATTAGACATGACACTTACGAACATCTTCTCTCTCACCATCTCAGGAGCGCCCTCAACTTCCAATGGATGGACTGGACATCGAAAGAACACAAACAGAAAATCATCCTTAAAAAAAAAAAAAAGAATACATATATTATTAAAAAATAAAAACACCAAAATATCCCATTTGTGGTGGTTGCGGCTTAAATTAGGATCGCCACAGTGCGGTAGGTCTCATGGATAGAATTAATTCAGCTTCTTACTTATACAGTGTGTGAAATATTCATGGCCGGAGATCAGATGAATGCAACAAAGAGGTAACAGAGGCACCATGACCATCATAGAGGGGGTCCCTGCAGATCCAGGTGTGGTGGCGGAATTGGGATAAAGCCTTGTGGGGTGTAGGGTAGTTAGGGTGTTGCTGTTCAGAATAGTTAAGGGCGCTGTTAACTCTTGTCACTCGTGACGCCAGGGTGAGGGTTAAATGCTGTATTCTTGATTGGCCTATTGCCACCCTTCCCAAGAGCAATAGGTGATGCAGAAATAAAGGATTGTCCACAACCGCTGTTAACTGAAAACTTGCAGGAACTTTTACTGAAGAATTTCTGTACATGCAGCAATAGTAACAGTCCAGATAACACAGACTCTACAGATATGGCTGAGCAGTGATTGACAGTTGGTTGGGATCAGATAAGCTCAATCCAGCTTCTTAGGGATTGTATAGCAGAGATCCGCTGGATTTAGGGGTGCGTTTAGGTCCAGTGATCTCGCGGTGAGTAGCGGGGAATTGCTTAGTATATCCAGTATGTTAGAGGCCGAGGCCGCAAGGCTTTGGCCTAGTTATCGTCTTGTAAGCTGCGGAGGTCCTACCTCTTCCAGAGTCAGCAACCCAAGAGAGCGATCAAGATGGCGCAGGTCCCTTATATGGGCAGGGGCCGGCCGTTTTGGATTGGTCCGTAACAACTGTCACTCACCGTTACATTGCATTGTGGGTGAACACGTCACGGGAACCTCCAAAGGTCCTGTAGCAAAACCATAGAGTTCTAAGCTCATCACATGACCCGTAGGTCCTGCTACGCTTGAACAGGTAGACAACTAAATATATACATATATCTATACTTATATTTATACTTATATTGATAAGAACTTCCCTATAGTCATTGACTAACTGAGGGGTGACAAGGGGAACACTACAGAAGAGGGACCCCGACGTCCTAGGGACTGACTATGGGGACCTCTATAAAGGTAATGTATACAATACGGTACCGGGACACCACACAGTCATCCCCCCAGGATCATCCCTGGAGGGGTGCAGAGATTGCACCCAAGCCCTGGTGAAAGACTTGACCCAAATGTCCCTCAGCCCATATAACAAGAGATGGTTTAGATCAGTGTTTCCCAACCAGGGTGCCTCCAGCTGTTGCAAAACTACAACTCCCAGCATGCTGGGAGTTGTAGTTTTGTAAGGAGGCAAACTGGTTGGGAAACGCTGATCTATGTGTACAATGGCCTCTGGACTCCATATTGATTATGGATGTCAGAGGAGAGAAGGGTTGGGCAAGTGTCCCCATGCAAAATACAAGTTTGAGTGTATGCTGTCTGGGCATGCTGGGAGTTGTCGTTTTGCAACAGCTGGGGGCACACTGGTTGGGAAGCACTGGTTTAGATGTCACCTTGCCACATAGGCTAAGCTGACACGGACTGCAGGCCACTTTAAAAAGGGTTAAGCCCTGAGTCCTTGGGTTAAGAGGAGGAGGCTGTGGGTCACCCTATTGGCCAGAGGTCCAGGGCATAGGTCATGTAGGGGAGGGGGTTAATGAGGTGATTTAAACAGGCACCATCTGTCCCACTTGGTAAGATGGCCGACGACCTTTTAGCTCATGTCCGGGAGTGGGAGGTGGAGGAGGAATTCCTTTCTCGGCTGCTTGCCGGTCTGCGGAATTCCCCGACCAAACCAGCATCTGTTTCTTGCCACCAGAGGGCTCCACAGGCCCGAGCATCGTATCTGCCTGACGGCTTCTATCAAGGCAGGTCTGTACATATGGAGGTTTTTTTTTTTGGTTTTTTTTTGGGGGGGGGGGGGGGGGGATGGTTACTGTCGTAATTTAACCCTTCTTGGGCTCTTCCCTATTGTAGTATCGGTGAAATTGTGGGGTGAGCGGTTCCAGGACATAGTGTTATATAGAGGACATTGTGTTATAAAGACGGGGAAGGTTCCTGCAATAATATTAGGAAGTATTACTTTACTGAGGGATTAGTGGATGCATGAAATAGTCTTCCTGCAGAAGTGGAAGCTGCAAATACAGTGAAGGAGTTTAAGCATAGATGGTTATCCTTCATATAAGATAGGGATAGATATAAGGTTATCCTTCATATAAGATAGGGATAGATATAAGGTTATCCTTCATATAAGATAGGGATAGATATAAGGTTATCCTTCATATAAGATAGGGATATGTATAAGGTTATCCTTCATATAAGATAGGGATATGTATAAGGCTATTCTTCATATAAGATAGTGATAGGTATAAGGTTATCCTTCATATAAGATAGGGATAGATATAAGGTTATCCTTCATATAAGATAGAGATAGATATAAGGTTATCCTTCATATAAGATAGGGATAGGCATAAGGCTATCCTTCATATAAGATAGGGATAGGTATAAGGCTATCCTTCATATAAGATAGGGATAGGTATAAGGCTATGCTTCATATAAGATAGGGATAAGCATAAGGCGATCCTTCATATAAGTTAGGGATAGACATAAGGTTATCCTTCATATAAGATAGTGATAGGCATAAGGTTATCCTTTATATAAGATAAAGATAGGTATAAGGCTATCCTTCATATGAGATGGGATAGGCATAAGGCTATCCTTCATATAAGATAGGGATAGGTATAAGGCTATCCTTCATATAAGATAGAGATAAGCATAGGGCTATCCTTCATATAAGATAGAGATAGGCATAAGGCTATCCTTCATATAAGATAGAGATAAGCATAGGGCTATCCTTCATATAAGATAGAGATAGGCATAAGGCTCTCCTTCATATAAGACAGTGATAGGCATAAGGCTATCCTTCATATAAGATAGGGATAGGTATAAGGCTATCCTTCATATAAGATAGAGATAGGCATAAGGCTATCCTTCATATAAGATAGGGATAGGCATAAGGCTATCCTTCATATAAGATAGAGATAAGCATAAGGCTATCCTTCATATAAGATAGTGATAGGCATAAGGCTATCCTTCATATGAGATTGGGATAGGCATAAGACTATCCTTCATATAAGATAGGGATAGGTATAAGGCTATCCTTCATATAAGATAGAGATAGGCATAAGGCTATCCTTCATATAAGATAGAGATAGGCATAAGGCTATCCTTCATATAAGATAGAGATAGGCATAAGGCTATCCTTCATATGAAATAGGGATAAGCATAGGGCTATTCTTCATATAAGATAAGGATAGGCATAAGGCTATCCTTTATATAAGATAGGGATAGGCATAAGGCTATCCTTTATATAAGATAGGGAAAGGCATGTTTCTTTTTTAGGGCTGGATACACAAAACTATAAAATTTGGCTTTAATAGGTCAAGCAGAAGGAGAGGATTTGATATGTTCTACATATAAGCTTATGTGGCGCTGTGTCGGATCAGTCCATTATTGTAGGTAGTGACTGAGCATTGGTTTGGTCCACATTCAGCTAAGAGCAGGACTTTCCTTTGAATTTAGGAGCCAGAATGTTATTATTTTTTTTAAACAATTTATTTATTTTATTTATTTATTAGTTTACTTATTTTGTTTATTTATTTAATTTATTTGTTTTTTAGTTTATTTATTTAGTGTATTTTTTATTTTGTTTCCTTTTTTAGCTATATTTCTTTCTTTATTTATTTGTTTTTTTTTATGTATTTATTTAGTGTATTTTTTTATTTTGTTTACTTATTTATTTATTTACAAAGGCAATATACTGTAGAACATGCGGGTAATGCACTCACCACAAACTTGATCGATGCAAAAACTCTGGGCTATGTTTGATTCAAAGCATGAGGATACACCAACATAGACAGACACACAGGGAGCAAAGGTGGACAGGTGAGGCGGTGAGAACGGTGGACAGGTGAGGCGGTGAGAACGGTGGACAGGAGAGGCGGTGAGAACGGTGGACAGGAGAGGCGGTGAGAACGGTGGACAGGACAGGCGGTGAGAACGGTGGACAGGTGAGGCGGTGAGAACGGTGGACAGGTGAGGCGGTGAGAACGGTGGACAGGTGAGGCGGTGAGAATGGTGGACAGGAGAGCCGGTGAGAACGGTGGACAGGTGAGGCGGTGAGAACGGTGGACAGGTGAGGCGGTGAGAACGGTGGACAGGTGAGGCGGTGAGAATGGTGGACAGGTGAGGCGGTGAGAACAGTGGACAGGTGAGGCGGTGAGAACGGTGGACAGGAGAGGCGGTGAGAACGGTGGACAGGTG